>NC_062523.1:28606317-28906317 GCF_022655615.1 Tachysurus fulvidraco
CTAGCATGTCATTTAAAATAAAATACATTTTTAAGTACGCGTGAAATATTTTCTATGTTCAGCCATCAGTCATTTTTACACAATCGGCTATAGCGGATTATGCTGGAAACATTGCCTTAGTGCTAAACACACAACCATTGTTCTGCCCTATTTCTCTTCTTGGTGGAAGGGTGACGAGCTGAACAATTGACATCAGTGATTCAGCAGAGCTTCTATTGCATGCTTAGTTCATTCATTTAAGTCACAAATGCCAATTACTAGTTTGTTCAGAATCAATAGCTCTACCAGTCCCATTCAGACTCAAAGTAAGGGGTGTACAGTATTTGTTCAGTACATCGAACCAACTATATGCACCTTCACAGCTCGCACTCTGCTTTCAAATTGGGATTAGCTTTGTGTGCAGATATATAAAACTGCTGCAAATTGCAAATTTCTCTTCATAGCTTGGTTCCGCCTTCTTGGACAACACGTCTCGTTCGAACGCCAAGTCTCTACTACACTAGCGCAGGGCAAGGTGGGTACCGTTTCTTATTCCTTAATGGACTTTTGTCTTAACGAGAGGGGGTGAGTGTTCATAACAAAGACACACAACCCATGGACCTCATATAACACCGGAGCGCTTGGCACCATCCATACAACAAACTCAGGACAGGTGGTAATTCTGCTTACTGCACTTTGGTCTTAATAAAATGCTTAAAGAGAGTCAGTGAAGTGTTTAATGCCTCTTTTCCACCAAAAAGACCCGGGTGCTGGTTCAGAGCTAGCGCTGGTGCTGGTTCAAAGTTGGTTCCACTGTCGAACCTTCTAAGAACCGGTTTGCCTTTCCACCGGCTAGAGAGCATCACAGAGCCGAGTCTGACGTCACTGTATACGTGTCACGTGTCCCAGCAACGTTAGCACAGCAGCAGCAAACACAAACACAACAATGGCGTGTACGTGCAGCTCCGTGTAATCTGTATAAACGGAGGTTGTAATCGATAAAGTACATAACATTATTTTATCGTTAACACAGAAAAAATTTAGCCTTAGCATGTAGCTACCTACTATCATGTGTGCTGATAATATATCATATCGCGGTAAAGTAAAAGTGTATTAAACATTAGTTTACTTAAGGTACATTATCAAATGCACTAACAGTAGCCCCGCCCCCAGCTCCTGACGCAAGCGGTTCTTAAGTCTAGACCAGCAACGTTTCGGTGCTACTTAAGAACCACTTTTCCTGGTTCGGAGCCGGTGCTTTGGCGGTCGAAACAGAAAGAACTGGTTCTAAATTAGGCTCCGAACCAGCACTCGAACTGCCTCGGTGGAAAAGGGGCATAAGTAAAGACATACAAACTCAAATTAGGGACCTCATACACTAAAGTCTGTGGCACTGACCAGTACCCCGGAGTTGGTGCTCCTGATTTTTTTGTCTTTTTTTTTTTAAACGAGAGCCAGTGCAGTTTTTAAAGCTAAATAAAAGATACAGAGCCTCACACCCAGGGATCTTTTAAATTAAAGTACATTTACAGCATTTAGCAGTTGCCCTTATCCAGAGCGACTTACTTTTTTGTCTCTTATTTTTTTTTTATACAACTGAGCAGTTGATGGTTAAGGGTCTTTCTCAGGTGGCCAGCAGTGGCAGCTTTGGTGGACATAGGAATCGAACTCACAACCTTCCAATTGGTAGCCCAACACCTTAACCACCAGGTTACTGTACCACACCCCCCACAAACAAATCTTAAACAAACACACACCAAAACCACTGTCACTAACTACTGTACAACACCGCAGGACAGGAGTTGCTCTTAATTATTTGACTTTCATCTTACTAAACTGGTGAAAGGGACAAAAATGAAATTTCTCAAATGTCAAAAAATAAAAATAAATACAAAAACCCAAAGCTAAAGCAAAGACGCCGAGACTCGACTCAGGGACCACAGAGCCTGGGGCACTATTTTGATTTTGAAAGACTTCCCAAAAGCATTTTAAATAATTTTTATTCAACAGTCAATTCTGGGAAATGATTCATTCATTCATTCATTCATTCATTCATTCATTCATTTTCTACCGCTTATCCAAACTTCTCAGGTCACGGGGAGCCTGTGACTATCTCCGGCGTCATCGGGCATCGAGGCAGGATACACCCTGGATGGAGTGCCAACCCATCACATGGCACACACACTCTCATTTACTCAAACACACACTACAGACAATTTTCCAGAGATGCCAATCAACCTACCATGCATGTCTTTGGATCGTGGGAGGAAACCGGAGTACCCGGAGGAAACCCCCCAGGCACGGGGAGAGCATGCAAACTCCACACACACAAGGCGGAGGCGGGGATCGAACCGGCGACCCTGGAAGTGTGAGGCAAACGCGTGAGGCAAACGTGCTAACCACCGCGCCCCCGCACCGCCCTCTGGGAAATAATAAAATCGGTATATATCTGTATGTACTTTTACAAATAATTTGTATGTAATACTTTAGTGTAATTAATTAATACATTATACTTTCCCTGAATATTTCAATTCCATACCATTTTATTTGCCACAATTTCAACAGCAGGTCTTTGATTTTACAATGACTGTGTTTTGTTTCCTGTTGCCCAAATTAGCCAAACTTTATAGGCAAAATACAAAACAACATGGTTCTCTATTGGCCTTTTAATGGGAAACCTGGGATCACATAATGTCCACAAGTGCCCTATAATCAGGAGTATAACATGACACTGTGGCTATAATTGAGTCCTCCAGATGGGCATCAGTAAGCTGTGTTCTGTGTTTGTTGTTAATTAAATTCATATCTGAAAAAAAGATTCCCACAGTCAAGTTGATTCAAAAAGAGACAATCTTATGGTTTGCTGTGCTGTGCACATATTTCTGTACTTCTCCAGTCAACAACTTCCAAAGGTTTGGAATCTAAGCAGGGGGACACGGTGACTTAATGGTTAGCATGTTTCCCTCACACCTCTAGGGTTGGGGGTACGATTCCCGCCTTCGCCTTGTGTGTGTGGAGTTTGCATGTTCTCCCCGTGCCTCGGGGGTTTCCTCCGGGTACTCCGGTTTCCTCCCCCGGTCCAAAGACATGCATGGTAGGTTGATTGGCATCTCTGGAAAAATTGTCCGTAGTGTGTGAGTGTGTGAGTGAATGAGAGTGTGTGTGTGCCCTGTGATGGGTTGGCACTCCGTCCAGGGTGTATCCTGCCTCGATGCCCGATGACGCCTGAGATAGGCACAGGCTCCCCGTGACCCGAGAAGTTCGGATAAGCGGTAGAAAATGAATGAATGAATGGAATCTAGGCATCTGTACTCAAATTCTTTTCTGAGCCTAGTCAAGAGTACTTACAGTATTTAAGGCTTCATCCAAGACTGATTGAATGGATATAAATTGCTGCAAATTCTTTTGTAAATGCACAGTGATGTCTTTTAATTCCGGATGTTAAGGGTTTTGCTCAAGGGCCCAGCAACTAGCCGCTTGGTGGTCCAATGATTTAAATTCACAAACTTCTGCACAATCATTTTAACCACTAAGCTACCACTTCTGGAGTTCTAATTAATCAGACCAGCCCAGTGAGCACAAAATTGCTATAAACGCTTGAATAGGGACTTGAACCCTGATGCGCTGCTGTCTGAGCAATCTGCCCTATTGCACAAAAGTGATGCAAAAAGCTTCTGCTGCACAACCATTAGGTTTCAGTGTGATGCAAAAGGTCTCTATCATCTACTCACATTTAAGGTGTGCTCTTTTGCTTTGGACTGGATGTTGTTGGTTTGATTTTAAAAACTGCAGTCATGATGTGATCAAATTCCATCACATTCAAACCAAATTCCTGCTTGTTTATAATGCAGTAATGTACAAACTCTGGAAAATCTGCGTGCCCTTTGCACAGAGCAATGAAGCCAGTATGACGCCCAGTCATCGCCAGGGCACCATCAGATATTTCCGATGTGAAATTCCACATTATTTTACTTTAAATAATTCTTCACCACGTCAAATATCAACACCCCTTATTGTTGTTCTCAGGGGCAGTAATGTGAGGGAGTTCTTTTTTATAGTAAAATCACTGAACACCATTCTGATTAGATACCAGTCTCTGGACTTGCCTGATGTATTCTGACTCCCCAGTTCATTTGGAGGGTGCTCACTGCTGCTAAGGTTGACCCCACATGGGCAGCCTGGAGATACATGGGATTTCTGTTGTTGGTACTATGTTGTAGATACTCATTCATTCATTTTCTACCACTTTTATCCGAACTTCTCGGGTCACGGGGAGCCTGTACTTATCTCAGGCGTCATCGGGCAGGATACAAGTGCCAACCCATTGCAGGGCACACACACGCAATATGGACAATTTTTCCAGAGATGCCAATCAACCTACCATGCATGTCTTTGGTCCGAGGGAGGTACCTGGAGGACACCCCAAGGCACGGGGAGAACATGCAAACTCCACACACGAGTCGGAGATGGGAATTGAACCCCGACTGTGCCCCACTGTTGTAGATACTATGGATGGAGATTGCAGCAATTGCCATGATCAGTTATGCACTCAAGTCTCTATAAGTGAACAGTTAATAACTTCTTCAAGACAAGAAAGACCTCATGTTATAACTAAAAATCTCCTGGTTATGCAATTGCACTATATATCACACAGCTATAACAGGAACATAGAAACCCTTGCATTCCCTCAAGTAGGTGTTGGTTTTGCTTAAGGAGAAGGACCTGATCTGCCAAATCCTGATCTAGGACTGCAAGTTTTGCTGCATCCATAACTAGTTGAAGCATTCTTTCATAAAGTGAAGACATGGGCAGATGCATAACCAACAAATCTTTTATGAAGAACCATAAAAAATAAACAGAGACTGGTAAGGAACCGAATGAAACTAGGAAACCGTGAACTAGGGTAATTTAAGGCAACTTGAAGACAGAATCTATTCAAACAAGGATGGAAATCACGGAAGCTCAATAGTGTGACTAATGGTGAAGTACACAACAAGTGTGCATAATCAAGAAAAGGAAATAAATCAGATAACAAAAGAAGAAATTAAAAAAATAATAATAAGTGGCAGTGCCCTCTGGTGATCTGGGAAAGAATTGTCCATGGTGACAGTTATGTACTTGTTTTGAACTGTTTATTAACATTAATTCATTCATTCATTTTCTACCGCTTATCCGAACTACCTCGGGTCACGGGGAGCCTGTGCCTATCTCAGGTGTCATCGGGCATCGAGGCAGGATACACACTGGATGGAGTGCCAACCCATCACAGGGCACACACACACTCTCATTCACTCACACACTACGGACAATTTCCCAGAGATGCCAATCAACCTACCATGCATGTCTTTGGGCCGGGGGAGGAAACCGGAATACCCGGAGGAAACCCCCCGAGGCACGGGGAGAACATGCAAACTCCACACACAAAAGGTGGAGGCGGGAATCGAACCCACAACCCTGGAGGTGTGAGGCGAACGTGCTAACCACTAAGCCACCGTGCTCCCCTGTTTATTAACAGTATTGTATAAAATGTGTTAATAAAAAAAAAAATCAAGAAACCTTCTTGTCTGTATAATATAGCATTTGAAACAGTTTTTTTCAGTCACGTAATGCAGTTGTGTCAAGGCAACGTTACAACACCACCAGCAATTACCCTCCAACCCTCCAGAGTTCTAGTACTTATAGGTTTTGGATATTGAAACCATGCTCATGCCACTTTAGGTGTGAGTTCTGATGTCTTTCGTTGTTGGTCATTACCTCATTGTGTATGGACCTTGTTCTGTTTATCGTTTTTATGTTATTTGGATTGGGTTATGGATTTGGTTTGTTCCAACTCAGCCTGTTTACAGTTTTTGCCTTGTCTACCGTTTTGGATTTGTTATTTGTTCTTAAATTAATCTCTTCAAGGATTCCTCTTGCACCTTAGTTGCTGCAGCATTACAGGCAATGGCTTAAATCGTTTTTTTTCCCTATATATATTTTCCAGGTTATTTATACTCATATGAAATAAAACTGCCTATTGCACCTTTAAGAATGTTGAAGAATCCCCTGAGGATATGTAATGGTCCATTTTCACTATATTCTCCAATTAGGATGTCAAAACGTACCGAGAGCCATGGGTTTTCAATATGAAGACATCAGTGGAAGTTCAGTGAGCAATTCATACTCTGTTAGAATGGACTTTTAATCCTTCAGAGAGTTTCCAGAGCAATTTACCAATTTGTCTGAGAGAAATGTTTAATGATAAGTTTACGTCATACCGCCTTTCTGTTTTTCACATAAAAGACTATATTATTCTGCTTAAAAATTCAGCTTGGTCTACCAAACAAAATTACAACAAAAAACAAACAAAGGCTGACCTGTTCGAGCATTCGAAATTACTGCTACTAATGCAAAAATGATATGCAAGCTGCTTTAAAGAAAATAGCAGCAATGAGGCATTTAAGAAAAATCCGCCTCTTGACTTTTCATCTGATTTTTAGTTAGCTGGTTTTATCCGGTTTTATCATCGGTAACCATGATGAGTGTAACTGTTATGACTCAGCCCGGACTTTGGCCACGTGCATTTGTTTGTTTATGTTCCTCGTCACATGTCTGCCCTGCCCTTGTCTGCCCTGCCCTTTTTCCACGCCTTCTCCTAATTGTATCTGAAGATTCCGCCTCTGTCATGACGCGGGGCAGAAAGCGGACCCAAACGCAGGATAGCAAAACAAAACAGGGTTTAATAACAAAGGGAACACGAAACAAGACACGGGCTGAAGACAGGACAGGACAACAGTAGATTCCGCGCTGCACAAGGCAAAGCGGCACAGTTAAATACACAAGACAATCAGATACAATTAGGAGCAGGCGTGGAAACAGGGCAGGGCAGACAAGGGCAGGGCAGACATGTGACGAGGAACACAAACAAACAAACAGTTACATGTTTGTCAAATGGACGGATTTTATTAGTCGAATTAAACTTCATTTTCTCAGTTAGTTCGTGAATTAACGTTTGATTATAGTTCTAGCGATTGCACGTGATTAATAAGGTTTTTTTATTCGCTTAAAGTTACAACATGCATGTAGGACATTTCAGTTGAGAAGTTTGAATTTGTTGCCTGCTTATTTTTTCCTTTCTTATTTCTTCAAATCTGTTGCTTTGAATTATAAAAGAACTCTAAAAAAGACTTTGACTTTTTGTAGGTCGACACTATCTTTGAACAGACATGGTGTAAAAAGTTCAGCGTATGCAAGCATCTTATACCGATCGATATCAATCCTAGACGAACATTTACTTTTGCTGTCATAGTATAGTTGTTTATAATATTTTTTATATCATCTACATTTCCTTATTTACCGTTACTTGATCTGTTGCAGTGTGATAAAAGTGCTATATGAGCAGCGGTAGAGGCAGATGAACCAATTTATGGACTTTTTTTTTTTTTTTCCCCTACAAGCCATGGTCTAATGGCTTTAACCTTGCTCAGACACACTTTATAGTTCAGCAATGGGGAGCAGTAATCAGTGTAAATGGAAAATTTCCCCCCGTGCGGATAGAAGTCCCAACTGTGAGCGAAAAACTGGGACAAACTCGCCTGCAGTTCCGACACAAGACCAACATGTGGCAGAATCTTTGAAATGCAAGCGTTTGGTATCAGATAAGAGGAAAAGGGGCTGCGGGTACTTCATTTGGTAGTATAACACATCATATAGGGGACTCTAGGGATGTTCCGAAGACTCTCAGAAATAGGAAATGTCAGAACAGATATACTTACATAACACTTTCTACAAATGTATTACATCTTTCCTTGACATACTGTGTAACCATGTTTTTAAATATTTTATGGAGTTATTAAGGGGGGGCATGGTGGCTTAGTGGTTAGTACGTTTGCTCACACCTCTAGGGTCGCGGTTCGATTCCATCCTCTGCATTGTGTGTGTGGGGAGTTTGCATGTTCTCCCCGTGCCTCGGGGGTTTCCTCCGGGTACTCCGGTTTCCTCCCCCGGTCCAAAGACATGCATGGTAGGTTGATTGGCATCTCTGGAAAATTGTAAGTAGTGTGTGTGTGTGTGAGTGAATGAGAGTGTGTGTGTGCCCTGCGATGGTTTGGCACTCCGTCCAGGGTGTATCCTGCCTTAATGCCTAATGACGCCTGAGATAGGCACAGGCTCCCCGTGACCTGAGAAGTTCGGATAAAGCGGTAGAAAATGAATGAATGAATGAATGAATAAATGAATGAATGAATGAATGAAGTTATTAAGCCAAGATTTGGCTGTTTTCAGTTTTCCACTTTTATTCACAGACTGTTTTACTGACTTTTGTTCGATTGCTGTTAATATTCCTGCCGTACTCATTCAAGGGGACAAATAATATCGAGTGCATGCAGCCGAGGAAGGCAAGTGTGAAACCTTTCATTAGTGCTGCACAGGGTTCCCGGAGCAGTTTAACTTTCGGCTGACATCCTGACCTCGGCTTTCTGTCGCTGACTAACTCATTTCTCTCCAGGGCAAAATGCAGCGTACTGGAAGAGATTGAATCAACATTAGATGTGAGGCAGAACAGACTTTGTGTGTAGGGGAGGACAATTCGCTGGATTTGTGGGGCGGAAAATGGACATGCACAGCCTTATTTGGACAGTGATCCAAAACAACTTTGCAGCTTGACTTTCAATAATCTCTACATAATTATTTTTTAGTCTTTTTTTAGTTGTTTTTGTGTTGACAGTCTGAGGTCCAACCAAAATATCCTATACTGCAAAAAATGACACTTATTACATACAAGGGCTAAATTTAAAGCGGTGGAGCAGTGGAGAAGAACTTTTTGGAGTTTTGGGTCTATCTCGTGTAGCCTCAGATATTTGCAGAGTGATTTTAAAATATGAACTGTGATCACTTTCTACTATATCTAAGGAGTTTTTTACACCTGGTCACTTCATACGTTTTCTGTGATCAGATGCTATCCGACGGTAAAAAGACCAGGTCTAAATGCCCTCCGAAACGTTTTCGAGACGGATATAAATTCGATCGCTCAAACCACTTCAGGAGGTGGTCTGGGATGCATTTCAGATGAAACTGGACAAGTGTAAATGCATGGGGTTGTTCAAGCCACATACGTCAGCGCTAAACTCCTCACAAACAGAAGTATGTCACTCGCGAGTCGTGCATCACGCCAGAAACAAATATGTTTTCCCACCAGCGCTGGCTTCGATCTTTCACCCAGGCGTCTCGTTGGGTCTTAAAATGCACTGCTGCTGCCAGCGAAAATGCAGCAAACAGTAAATGTTGTTATTTGTAGCAACCGCATACACCAAAGTGTGTTCCATTTCAATTACCCCGGAAATGAGGTAAAATATACTGTATTTGCATTTTGGGCGGGAGTAGAAAGATCGGATCGATATCCGATTCACCGAGACGCATTTATGTGGCCTAATGTAAATGGAACAGTTTTAACAAATCAGATAGCTATCGGATCAGAGACAACACATGAAGTGTCCAGGTGTAAAAAGGCCCTAATATAAAGCGTAGATTTAGAGAATGTGGAGATTTTTTTTTTAGCTGACACTTAAATCTGTGTTTTGGTCTGTAAATGTGCAACAAAAAAGCTATAACATTTTATAACATATTCCTGCCCTAAAAGTTTAACTAAAATGACTGCAGTTACACTGAGCAGTTTTTAGATCTTAGAAATCCGCTCACTTAAAAAGGGAAGGAGCTTTACAGTCTGTGAAATGATCTCCTTGGTGGTCCGAGATGCTCTTTGGTGGTCCGAGTCTCTTGCTGAAAGTGAACCATCTAAAGAAATGCAGAGTGTAGGATGCACCCTAAATGGACCCTTATTATATCATTGTGGCTGAATTCGGGTAATGCTTAAATTGTTGCCTTGCTTCGCTAATCCTCATTTTTTAAGGGTCAACAGGAATTCCTAGAGTGGAACTGCCTGATGTTGGAGCAACATGAGACATGAGAATAGATAATAGATTAAAAACACAGTGGGATGGAGTAAAGCCTTACACCCCTTTTGGGAATTTTTCAAGTATGGGTCACTGGTCTTAAACCATCTCCCACCTTCCCTGCACCACTAAAGACATCAGTCTGTCTGGTTGCTTGACTGAGGATGTCTCTCTACCTCTCTGCCCCAAAGACAATGCTGTTACAGCTCACAGCCTCATCGTAGGCATCACTCCGTCTTCCTGCTCTACCACGGATATCAGTATGCCACCTGGTTCTGCTACGGATGTTGCTCAGCTAAGAACATCGCTCCACCTCCTTGCTTAGCTGAGATCGTCACTCCTTCCCACTGCTTCATGGTGTACCTTGGACCACCCTCTGGCTTGATGGTTAACACCGATCCCTCTCTGCCCCTGCCATAGGCTTTGCGGTGGCCATCGGTCTGGTCTCAAGCTTCTTGTGGATGAAATCGTACCCTCTCATTGCTCAGAGGAGGACCTCTTCACATCTCCAGACGTCTATACTAAAGGTACTGCTCCTTGTATATCCAAAAGATCCTTCAGAAACATAGATATCATTGTAGCTCAATTTATGTCATGTTGTCACTTTGCTTTGCCCATAGACAAAATGTTTCTCTGTCTTGGTATTTTGTGTTTTTTTTTTCTTTCATAATAAACCAAATCTGTTCTTGCATCTGCCTCTTGTTTAAATCCGTGACATATCTTCTAATCCCACACCATTATGTTTGGATGGATTTTAGAAGACGGGGAAAGAAACATGAACAACGGTTGGGATAAACACAGAACTATGTTATCATAAAGATTATCCTTCATACACACATCTCTCACTTTCTACACCGGTGAATTAAAATCCCAAACCTTTATAGCCTGTGCACAATGAAATAATTTTCCACAAACTAACAAATGATGTAATGGAGGCTTACCTTTAGGGTGGGCATGGATTAACATTCATAGCTTTTTCTCATACTATACTCCCAGCAAAAATCCTTCTCGCTTTTATCAATCGTGTTCGGTACTGCGGATTTTTCATGCAAACATTTCGCTTGTGTCATTTTTTTTATTGAATCTAATTGAAGTATCGCCTGGTGAATCGTTTGAGATTTGGCAGTAAGTGTGTGCATCTTTCAAAAAATACTTCAGAGGCAGTAGTAATTCAATGGGTAATGTTCTGTGCTACTGACTGGAAGGTTGCCATATTGGCACAGTTGAACCCTTGAGCTAGGAAATATGACACATTAATAATTATTGAGTGTATGTAATAAAGATTGCGGTAATGTTTACACGCTTGTCCTCTAGCGCTTGTGTTCTGTTCACTGAACAGGTACCTTTACTTCATGGTAATGGAAATAACGGTACGATTAAATAAATACATCTTTAAGTGTGTGGTTTTTTTTTTTATATACAGAGTAAAAGATAATGCAAATAACTACAATAGACTATAAGTCATGACGTGTGTTAATTTGAAAGAAAACAAATCCCATTTCGAGACTCAATCTAAAATATAGCTGCAATAGCATCAAGTGGGTAAATTTGACCCATTTGGAGACTGTAGGTATATGAAACCCCCACATTTTAGACAAATGGGGGCGCTAGTGTGCCACTTAAGAGACACACCTTTGTCTGACCTTTTTGTCCACACTTAACAGCCGACAAATGTGAATCAAATTTCAAGTTAATCTAAGCACACCAAAAGCCTTAAATATGCCTGAAATAAAAGTAAACATTGACACGATGCCATGGCAACGGTGTTTGAGATATAAAAAATCCCTTCACAATTTCGCTTTAGATTCAATCGCATGAATCCTATAGGAGGAGTATTTAAAAGTTCATTGCATGCAACAGTGAAAAAATCCACCTTTGTGACTGACACTCTTCCTGGGGCCTGTTGGTGGCGCTATACCCGGGACTCACAATAAGCACACAGATACGATCGGAATCCTTGGCCTAACATAAACACCACGTGTCATCACAAAAAGATATTTTTTGCTTTAGATATTAGACATTTCCTGTTTCTCTGAATTCGCCATACTTTGTCGCCTCGCCATGGCAGCACCGTTCGAGATATCAATAATCCCTTCGGAATTTAGCAAGTGCAATGTCTCGGCATCATGTTCACAACATTTGATGTCAATCGCATGAATCGGCCATCCATGAGGAGGACTATTTAAAAGTTCACCGCATGCAATTATGCAATAATCCAAAATGGCCGACTTCCTGTTGGGCGGAGCTTATAGTTTAGAGCGCGAAAGTTGTTCGGGTCGATGAGATCTATATGCGTACCACCTCTCGTACATGTGCATACATAATTGCCCGATCTGTGCACAAATGTTTGTTTTTGCATTACAGGGGGTGCTACAGAGCCCCCCTGCCACGCCCGTATTTCAGCCTTTGCCCGAGCCTAGAGTCGCCCGACTCTGAAGTGTGGCAAATTTCAAGAGTTTTAGAGCATGTTAAGGGACCCCAATTGGCCAATGTGTGCAAAAATAATTAAATAAATAAATGAATAAAATAATAAACCCGAGCAAAAACAATAGGGCTTTGCACCAGTCGGTGCTCGGGCCCTAATAATAATAAACCCGGGCAAAAACAATAGGGCTTCGCACAAGTCAGTGCTCGGGCCCTAATAATAATAAACCCGAGCAAAAACATTAGGGCTTCGCACCAGTCGGTGCTCGGGCCCTAATAAACCCGAGCAAAAACAATAGGGCTTCGCACAAGTCAGTGCTCGGGCCCTAATAATAATAAACCCGAGCAAAAACATTAGGGCTTCGCACCAGTCGGTGCTCGGGCCCTAATAAACCCGAGCAAAAACAATAGGGCTTCGCACAAGTCAGTGCTCGGGCCCTAATAATAATAAACCCGAGCAAAAACATTAGGGCTTCGCACCAGTCGGTGCTCGGGCCCTAATAAACCCGAGCAAAAACAATAGGGCTTTGCACCATTCGGTGCTCAGGCCTTAATAATAATAAACCCGAGCAAAAACAATAGGGCTTCGCACCAGTCGGTGCTCAGGCCCTAATAAACCCGAGCAAAAACAATGAGGCTTTGCACCATTCGGTTCTCAGGCCCTAATAAAGGAAAAGACAAAAGAGCTAGATAACCAGATCATCTGTATTGGTTGCCTGTTACAGTACCTGTTGTGTTAAATATGAAAATAAATTCAGGATAATGTTGGAAATATGAACTAGCTAGCTAAGTGATGAACCTTGCATGCTACTAAAACAAGAGCATAGCTCACCTCTGCTTAGTTCATAATTGTTGAAAATTGCATCACTTGTTTGAAGTAAAGCTTTTGCTTCCCAGGTGGTCCAGTCGCAGGATCTCATGCTGTCTCCACTGCTGGACAGGTTTCATTCCCAGGAAGAGAACCAACCCAAGCGGTGAGGAGTCGATTCTCGGTGAAGGACCGAAGCCTGGATAAAGTGGGAGGGTCGCATCAGGGAAGACGTCTGGCATAAAAACCTGGCGACCCCGAACAGGGAGGAGCCGATGGACAATAACAGCTTTGACTCAAGCGAATTAAGACTACAGTATGCAGGTCAGTGTATTTTTCTTTCAATCATTGTTCTTTAAAAAAAAAAATAATAGTGGAATTCAGAGCTAAATGCCTAGCAGCAGCAGAAAAAGAATATTAGTCAATGCTGAAACTTTGTTGATCACAATGGGAGTAAAGTCTGACACTGATTTATCTACATTAGATAAGGCTTGAGTCATCTTCTTTCAACAGCCCAGAAAAAAAAAAAACACTTCACCAAACTTTTATAATCAATGTCAGCCTGAGGGGGACCATCAACTTCCACCCCGCGGCATATATCAAAACGTACGCCCTTCAGTACGGAGCTCACCCGCATTAATTATAAAAGGTATTCATAATTTAATAACAACACACAGCCTTGACAGGTCCATCATAAAACGTCATAAAATCTACTGTTGTAATAATGTACCGGTTTCAGGGCTGAGAAAAATCATGCTACATCTGCTGTCTGGTCCAGAATGATTGGGCTAAAGTCGATCCTGTAGTTTGGAGAAGATCTGTACTGCAAAGTTAGTTAAACTAGTCGGTTAGTAATTCTACACATACCCTAAAACGACTCTCTTGCTAACATTGTCCAAGTAGTCGTGACCTCCATGGCAATCGATCCTAATATCATAAATACTGTAGTTGGGATCAGTGTGTTGACCAGGACGGAGCTCGGTGTCAGGACATGAGACATGACTCGGACAATTTGAGAATGTTGAGATACTTTTCAGTTAGCATCTCCAATAGACTTTGAGAAACACCCATCATGAATTGTGCTGAAGACTCCATCAAAACTCCATGCTTTTCTGCTCCACCTAGGATCTGGATGTTCAGCTGTAAAGGGCTGTCGGTTCTCTTCTGGCCTTCAGCTATTAAGGCTGGGAGGATTTTCTGTTCTTCATCACTAAAGCATACTTGAAACATCAGAGAAATGTGACAACTCATATTTGTTGAAAATATTACATCTTATTGAGTGTGCAGCTTGTGGAATCCCTAATAGTTCTTCAGACTCCTGAAGGCTGGATGTTCTGTTCATACCTGCCTGTTCATGCCGTCAGTACTTTATACCAGATAAAGCACTTCATTTTGACTCATGCAGTCAAGATTTAACTGGTTAGCAATTATTGTGTAATTTTGATGCCTAGAAACATGTCCTTCAGTCTCTTAGACCCTTCAGATCTCTTGCCTTGGAAGTAAAAAAAAAAAAGCATACAGAATATCAAAAGTACCATATGAACAACTTGTTAGTTATTGTAGCTGTATCTCCATCTGTTATGTTATGGGAGTTGAAGGCGAATGCGATTAGGGTTGCCACCCGTCCCGTGAAATATGGAATCGTCCCGTATTTACAGGCAAAATGACGCATCCCGTATCAAATCAATACGGGACGCGATTTGTCCCGTATTTTACATAGGTCCATATTATACAGCATCCCATGCAAATCACCCCACTCGCATTGTGTGGAGATGCGTCCTATTCTGCCCCAGATTGGGTAATGCTCGTTGCCATCGTTGGTTTGATTGGTTTGTTTTAGGGTTACGGGCCGTGAATCACGGCCAATCATAGTCAGAGGAGGGCGGGATGCCGCCTCGCTGGGTCTTTTGAGTCAGAGTGACAGAAAATCCATATGAAACGATGGCATCTAATACACTGATATACATCCACTGATGTTATTATGCTCATGATCTTCATGGAAGATCTTCTGCAAGTTTGCAAGTTATAATTACTAAGTTATGGATCTGTTCATTTAATAATAAGTTAATAAAATATGGTTCACATCTCACAAGTTCCTCCAAAAGCTTATTGTTTTGTGTTCTCAGTCACACTTTGTTGGCGTATATTTATTATTGTCATAGCTGTGTATTCAATATGACCACTTAAGTTGTGATAGTGAGAGACTGAGTGCATCTGTTCACACTGATTTCAATAGCAGATATCTTATTATAATGTCCATCGGTATCAATCTTAATTTTTCTATGAATACATGTTATAAGTTATGATATACGACCACTGGCACGTCATCGGGACTGTGGTCATCGTGGCCCCGAGGGGTGTGGCCCCCGCTGCGGCAGGCGTCCCTTATTTTTCTGTATTGAAGGTGGCAAGACTAGATGCGATTGCAGTTTAAAGTGTTTTTATTAGCGAGGCATGCAGACAAATCCAAAACAAAATCGAAAACAAGAAACAGGCGGAAGCTGGGAGGTCTATAAACACCAAAATCAGGGATAATCCAAAATACAGAGAACCAGAAACCAGAACAGGATCAAAGCAGGAAGTAGCAAGACAGAACAAATACGCTCAGCTAAGTCAGGCAGCAGAACTAAACATTACTTTACACTGAAAACAGAACTACAAATGCACAAAATAATTAAAGGGCACACAGAAAACAGGTGAGACTAATCAGGACACACAAGAGAGACGAGCAACGCGGGACATGGGTGGAGACGAGACACGAGTCAAAACAAAAACACATTGCCATGTAAACAAAAAACAAACATCTCACAGCATGGACGTGTGTGCTGTAGCACCGCAGGCTCTTTATGCACGCTAAGTTCTTTTACACGAAGCGTTCGGCGTGGGAAGAAAATCCCTGACACCACCATTTATGTTTGTCACTTGCACATTTTTTTATTTTTTTTTATTTAGGAACTGTCTCTATCACCGACTATTATTTGCTCCTAAAAACCTGGGAAAATCTGACTACAGTTCCGAGTCGCTTAGCGATAGAGACGTCAGTGTTTACATCCACCATGATTCCCCAGGAAACTTCCTTTACTTCTCGGCTCATACTCTAGTGAGGACGCTGTAATGTATTACGCCACCCTTTACTCTTATTTTCTCCTCATGCAAACCTGATGATTCACACCCGACAGCACATGCTGGTTGTTTTACCCATATGTCGCTCTTGTGATGCTTCATCCGCAGAGCACGAGTCATGCCTGTTTTATCATACTGAAGCCAGAGAGTTATTTTAACCCGCATTGCTGACATGGTTGCTGTCAGGGAAGCAAAACAGAGTACATTGTTAGTAAAAAGATAAGAAATGATAACACCCCAAACCAGCAATAGTCTGCTCTCCTATCTCACTATTTTTCACACTGCAAAAATGGTTCAGGAATGATTTGAGGAACAAGAGATGGAGGCAACGACTCTTCCTCCAAATTTCCTAAATCTTAATCAGATCAAACATCTCTGGGTTGTGCTGGACTAGCAAGTCTGATCTGTTGAGGTTGCACCTCAGAACTCACAGGACTTAAAGGATGTGTTGCTAACGTCGTAAGGCCTTTTTTCACCGGGTCACTTCATGTGTTGTCTCTGATCCGATAGCTAAATGATTTGTTAAAACTGTCCCATTTACATCAGGGCACATAAATGCGTCTCGGCAAATCTGATATCGATCCGATCTTTCTACTCCCGCCCAATATGCAGATATATTTGACCTCATTTCCGGGGTAATTGAAGCGGAACACCCTTTGCGTATGCGGTTTTCAGAATGCAATCAAAAAGAAGATAAAAAATTTATGCTAGAAAAAACAGCATTTACTGTTTGCTGCATTTTCGCTGGCGGCAGCAGCAGCTCGTTTTAAGACCCAATGAGACGCCTGGGTGAAAGATCACTTGCGAGTGACGTACTTCCTTTTGGGAGGAGTATAGCGCTGACGTATGTGGCTTGAACAACCACATGCATTTACACCTGTCAGGTTTCATCTGAAATGCGTCCCAGACCACCTCCTGAAGGGGTTTGAGCGATCTGATTTATATCCGTCTCGAAAACATTTCGGAGGCCATTTAGACCTGGTCTTTTTACCATCGGATGTCTATCGGGTCACAGAAAACGCATGAAGTGACCAGATGTAAAAAGCCCCTTAGTGTCAGATGCCATAGCACACCTTCAGATGTCTTGAGGAGTCTTGTGGAGAACCTACACGACATTAGGCAAGTGGTTTTAACGATAGCGCTGATCAGTGAATACTTTTAGTTTATTATTTTTTCCATCTGTTATTATTATTATTATTATTATTATGATTATAACATTAATTGCTATCTATTAAGATTAAATAAACACTTAAAAACAAAACGTTTGAAGCCGTTCCTGCAATCATTCATGCGATTCTTTTTAAATAACCTCGACACTCCGTGTTCTCTTATTGCTTTAAATTGTTTCAGCATCTGCATCTCAGAGATGTCTGCAGCATTTCAAGAATCAATCACATCCTGCTAGAAGCCATAGCCTGAACATGGCTAGACAATTTAATTGACAGATTCGGAGTGCAGTTGGTAGTACGGGCACGCTGGTAAATTGGTAAAGTGCGGGGATTCTAACCAGGAGCGTCGATTAGCACATGAGGATTTCAAAATGTGTTTTGATTTCATAATTGAAAACAAGTAACCTAAGAAAGTAGCTACGAAGTGTGAAACACAATGATATCGTCTATATCTGTATCTATATGTGTAGTGAGGAACTACACAGCCCAAAAGAAAAATCAAGGGAACTCTTAATTCACATAATCGAGCAAAATGTCCAAGAAAATCTTTACTTCTGTTTATTGTGTCTTTTTTTTTTTTGAGAACTAAATAATGTGACAGAGGTTAATGGAAACCAAATCAAGACTCACATTTACTGTATAGTTGACATTAGCCACGCAATCATGTTTTATAAGGCTATTTTCCTGGAAGTTCAGAACAGTCTTTATCAGAATCTTTTATGTTCCTTTAAGTTGCATTCGATTATAATGCACTCTTATAGAATATAATCATGTTTTGTGAATTTCAGGCCCAGGTTTTACTATACAGTATAAGTCTGTCTTTAGGTCAGGATAATGGATCAAATCCACATAAAACCCACAGCTACATCTTCTATTCCTTCCAGCAGCCCCTGTTGTACCACATTTTTTCCCTTTACTTTGTCTTTCTAGCGATGTATGGATTTCAGTCGATATCGTATGCTGCAAAGTCCTTTTTGTTTACTGCAAGAGCACTTCAGGCGAGTGATTGAGAACGATCACGATCACAAAAGTACCAATTACTCACCTATTTTCTAGCTTCTCCAGCGGTTTGCAGATGCTTCAAATGCGACTTAAACTGGTTCTACTATAGACCTAAGGTTCGCACAATGCAAATCAGTACCTTTGTTCTCTTGTTCGCATATTTAAAAGAGGATCGACACGATTGTTTCCCGAACTTTGGTTTCCATATTAATGGAAATCTACCATAAAAATAATCATATTAGTTTATCATATTAACATTAAGAAGAACGTTTTAGATACATTTCGTTTTAGATTCAGACCAGCACAGTAATATTCTTAAGTCGGTGCCCATATGTGCTGAGTTTTCTGAAGTAAACTTAGTATTTCATTATCAATAACAAGGTATTTTCTCCCGATATAATTCACTAGTGAACAAAGCCAATGAAAAGTTCCGGATTTAATCTATTTCATATTTAGACTAGGCGACTCGCCGTGAGTCAGATGAATCCTGAGCGTAAATGGTGATGAATTAAAGAGATACTGTATATAAAACCTAGATTGTTCTGCTGATGCATTAGTGTCTGCCTGATGTGGCTAAATAGCAGCTTTTCCCCTGAGTGTGGAAAAATTTCCATTAAAGCTTTTAGGTTCTTTCACAGCTTAAACCTGCACCTAATATCTTATGTCATGTGATAATGGCAAATCAGCAAAACTGCACATACAGTAGTGTTGCTAGATAGATAGATAGATAGATAGATAGATAGATAGATAGATAGATAGATAGATAGATAGATAGATAGATAGATAGATAGATAGATAGATAGTAGCAAAAAATAAAAAGGAACCTACATTATAGAGTGCAACTTACTCATATCTGTATTTCTGGATATTTATACACATTATCTGATTAGTCTGATTTACACATTTATGTTCAGTTACAACCCTAATAGCAGCATCCATTTATCCATCCATCCATCCATCCATCCATCCATCCATCCATCCATTCAAACATCCATATATTTTCTATAGCGCTTATCCTCTACAGTATTGCAGGAAGCCTGGAGTCTGAACAGAATGCCGACTCATTGTAGAGCATACTGTAATCACACACACTCTCACACTCACACACTATGGGTAGTTTAGAGATACCAATCATCCTACATGTCTTTGGACTATGGGAGGACACCAGATTATCCAGAAGAAAACCCCAAACATCCCAAGCACATGCAAACTCCACCCACATACTGTAAGGCAGAATCCGGAATCAATTCCCACACCAGAGGTGTGAGGCAAAGTGCTAACCGCTAAGCCACTTTTCGCCCCCTAATAGCAGCATACAGCTCTCAATCTGGTCTCCAGCCTTGTTTGTTTTGTAACAAGATTGTGGGCAGACACATGTCCTGCCTTTGGCGAGTAATAACTCCTTAGCTTTCTCACCAATTCTGCATAATCCCTATGATTTGTGCTTCCACCTGCTCCATCAGCTGATAAACCCATACTATCGGACACCATCTTCTTGTAATGGAAACCTTACAGCTCTTTTACTTAGCTCGAGCAAGAAATAAATCTAGTTTCTCGAATCCGGAGACAAATCAGGCTTTATATTGCTGTGGGAATCGGGTTATTAGGATAGCTAAACATCAAAATCAACTTTAATTGAGCTTCATCAACATTTAATGTGCAAACCTGTCATAAAAATGAAGCTTACCAGTGCATTTTCTTCACTACTGCTTAAAAATCCCTTTCGCACAGTGAAGAAAAAGCCTTCCTCTTGCCAGCTTGCATGAAATTGGCTGCTTCTTATTCCCACTCCTTGTCAGCCTGGTTTCCTTCCCACGATATCCTCTGCCCTTTGAGATGATGTATTGACTCACTTTTTAAACAAAGCAGTAAAAAAAAAAGTATTAGATTTTTTTTTTCAGTGTGGCTTTTCAGAGTGCAGCCTTTTTTTTTTTTTTTTTTTTTTTTAGATTCGACTTGTGCAGTGAGGAATGAAGGATGTTTATCCGACTGAATGTTTTGGAGGCGCTAATGTGGCTAATGTGGATCAATTCTTCATCTGATTAATAAGGCTAGTTATCTCTAAATACCGTACTGTTCTATAGGTTGAAGGCTACAGAATAGGGAAGATGTTTGGGATATTAGTGTCTTATAATATTTGTAGTAACAAACGTTAAAACGAGCCGACGATAGATTTGCCAAAATTCCACAAGAATATTCAAGACCATCTTTTTTCCTAAAGCATATGTATTAAATAAATACAATTTTTAAGCAGGGGGGGGCACGGTGGCTTAGGGGTTAGCACGTTTGCCTCACACCTCCACTTTTGGGGGTTCGATTCCCACCTCCACCTTGTGTGTGTGGAGTTTGTCCTCCCCGTTCCTTGGGGGTTTCCTCCGAGTACTCCGTTTTCCTCCCCCGGTCCAAAGACATGCATGGTAGGTTGATTGGCATCTCTGGAAAATTGTCCGTAGTGTGTGTGTGTGTGTGTGAGTGAATGAGAGTGTGTGTGTGTCCTGCGATGGGTTGGCACTCCATCCAGGGTGTATCCTGTCTTGATGCCCGATGACGCCTGAGATAGGCACAGGCTCCCCGTGACCCGAGAAGTTCGGATAAGCGGTAGAAAATGAATGAATGAATTTTTAAGCATATTTTTAATCTTCTTGTTCTACAGGAACTTTAGAATTTTTGCTTCTTTTTTTCTAGAATACTTCAAATGAGCAAAATAATCTGCCAATTCCACACAATGTCTAGGTTTAATTATCTTGGACATGGTTTTTTGTAACCTTATAATAAGAAATAATAGTAAATAATAGTGCAGAGTTTATTTGACTAGATTCCAGATAATTCGCTAAAATTTATATCTTTATATCTAATATATATATATATATATATATATATATATATATATATATATATATATATATATATATATATATATATAAAATATATATCTTTTTTTTTTGCACTGCATTTCCTGTTTATTAAAACCCCACACAATATCAAACATCCATGACCTATGCATGTAAATCATTTCCTTTCTCTGATATAAAATTATACCTCTCATTTGCTTCGCATTTATAAAAACCAACAGCTTGCTAAAACAAGATCAGGTGGAGACGGTGTCTATGTGTGTGTCAGCAAATTTCCTTTCATTATTTGTCCAAAAGATAAAGTGCATTAAATGTCAGGGGAAAAAAACTGCTTGTAGGCCTGGGTGATGAGATGGTATTTTTTTTTTTTTTTTTTGCAAGTGCCTCAGCTAGCCTTCTTCCCACACAAGGAGGGAAGCGAGCGTTCATATACAGCTTCTACACTGATGTGTTGGAGTGCAGAGCTTTCAAAAGCGCAGCATCTCTGTCATCCCTATCTCAGCTCTTTGTCCTTGCGTAGAGATGGCCGCCTTTTAATGCCGGGATATGATTTATCTCTTGCCTTTTTGCAGTGACTGCTCACTCAGGAAAGTCCTAAGTGACCACATGGGACATTTCAAAGCACTGACTTGTATCAAATGAAGGAAAAGTGCACATTTTCTGTTTCTCTTATCAAAAATGGCCTGCACTTTTGGAAAAGGTAATGGCAAAAAGAGCACGCAGAATACTCTCTTCATTTAATTGTATTCTGCTACTCTACACTTTCTTTCTTGCCCAGACTTTGGGAAATTGCCACTATACCGAATCTGTGCTGTGATCAACTATGTACTATGTGTATGTGTATATGTATTTGTTTGATATTGTGTGTGCTTAAGAGTCCTTTCTGGTTATCACAAGAGCACTTCAGCAGTGTGATTGAGGAAAAAACAACCCCAAAGTGCCAATTACTCACCTCTTTTCCAGCTTCTCCAGCCGTTCACAAATACTTCAAATGCCATTTGACCTGTTTCTGCTATTGCTGTTTCTGCCTAAAGTTTACACAAAACATATTATTTTTCTGTTGTGTACATATTCATAAGAGGAGCAACGCGATCGTACAAGAATGCTTTCCAAACACACAGTTATTGAAAAGTTATGCTGACCTACGTGTGATTGCATTATCTATATGTTATTTCCAAGCCTGACCAAACTTTATTTAAATAGCAAAAAAAGGAAAAAAAACATTCACTTTGCTGTTAGAGACCACAATAAGCTTAGATGCCACAATAACAGTAAAGAAGCGAGTATTTCAGGTCAGTATCTCGAGTTAAATAGCACTATTTGTAAATCTACACATGTAGATCAATGTTCATTTAGTGGTGTGAAGCATGCGTTGTGTTTCTTTATCCATCGGCAAATTCAAAATTCACCAGCGAATAAAAGCCAATAAAAAGTTACTATGGAGACATGGTGGCTTAGTGGTTAGCACGTTCGCCTCACACCTCCAGGGTTGGGGGTTCGATTCCCGCCTCTGCCTTGTGTGTGTGGAGTTTGCATGTTCTCCCAGTGCCTCGGGGGTTTCCTCCGGGTACTCCGGTTTCCTCCCCCGGTCCAAAGACATGCGTGGTAGGTTGATTGGCATCTCTGGAAAATTGTCCGTAGTGTGTGAGTGTGTGAGTGAATGAGAGTGTGTGTGTGCCCTGTGATGGGTTGGCACTCCGTCCAGGGTGTATCCTGCCTCGATGCCCGATGACGCCTGAGATAGTCACAGGCTCTCCGTGACCTGAGAAGTTTGAATAAGCGGTAGAAAATTAATGAAAGTTACTACGTCTTCTACTTCTACTTGGCTTGATCACTTAAGTGTTTCCACCTAACTCTATCCTCGTCATCCTCAACTCTCGCACTAATTATGCTTCATGTCCTCATTTAACACATCCATATATCTCCTCTTTAACCTTCCTCTTGACCTCTTACCTGGCAGCTCCATCTCCAACATTCTACCAATATAACCATCTCCCTCCTCTGTACATGTCCAAACCATCTCAATCTAGTCTCTATAACCTTGTCCCCAAAATAGCCACCCTAAGCTGTCCCTCTAATGCGCTCGTTCCTAATCCTGTCCATCCTCGTCACTCCTAAAAAGAACCTCAACATCCTCATCTCTGCTACCTCCATCTCGGTCTCATGTCTTTTCCTCACTGCTACAGTCTCTAACCCATACAGCATAGCAGCTCTCACTACTGTCTTCTACACCTTTTACTTTATCGTTTATGGTACATCTTTACACAATGTCATTAATCTAAACCAACAATCTTGTCACTTTATACAGAATTGAGAGTACACTGCTTACGACTTATTCGAGTCTCAATGTAGTAAAATAGCGGACGTAACCGTATCGGCGGAAACAAACACGATTCTAAGTCAACCGTATCCAAGAGCACCATCGCCCTGCTGCTTTCTTTTTTCTTAATTTCTTTCTATACATTAAGCAGACTTCCTCCACCGATTACACTTATCGGAACACCACTAAAGCTCTTAATGAAAGGCAAACGAGACCCCCGTCACTTATCGGCCACACGGGGACTGTGATAATCACGGTGTAATGTTTTCACCTCAGGGGAGCATGGCGTAAGCTGTAATTTGAGAGCTGATATGTGGTGGTGTCCACCACCGATGACTCTCGAGTCTTTGACTGCATTCGTTTCCTCTCGAGCTAAACCACACAATCCAAGCAAGACCGCTGTACTGCTTTTTGACCATGTCCCACTTTAAAAAAAGGTTATTCAAATCTATTTGAAAAATGTCTTAGCATTTAAAAGGACTATGTACTTCTCCCACCATAAATGTCATCATATGTATATTGCTTTATTGTTTCCCGAGCTGTAATTATTCTTAGCAAAACTTTTTTGGAGGAAGACATGGGTGCCATTTTTTTTTTTTAAAGGCCATTTTGTAAAAAACAGGACAAGACAAGAAGAAAACTCCTGCATTGAAATAGAAAGTAAATTCACTGATGTTTGACAGACATCACTCAAAAAAGATCATTCTTTCTAATTGCTTAAAAGGCACGAGGCAATTTCACAGCACTTGCGCCACTGCGATCTAATTTCATGGTACTATCATCGTGCATCCGGTTCTACATTGCGTTAATCTGATAAACTGATAAGAAAAAATGAGATTGGAGGAATTAGGGTAACTCGTGCGGTCAAGTATCGATGTAGTCGTGTTATGTTTAATATGACATGCAATAATGCACCGTACACCGCTATAGACGTGGATTTCGACGGGATGCATGGTAAATATCTTTGTGTGTGTATCCTTGCTGCTCTATGTAGGCTGTGGAACTGATGATACGTGTCTCTGGTTACACTTTGATTCAGATAAACGAATTACCTTCTTGGTATTAATCGATCAGGAAAAGTGGACACATGCAGGTTCAAGTACTGACACTTCTACAGTAGCTACTGTACATTAGCTAAGCTAGCTAATTTGAAGTGAAGTACATTAGCTAGGTATATAAGTAACCGGGCTGAGTAGATGCTACTTTTACTAGGATAGCATTTGTAGTTCCTCTATGTTGGCTAGATAAAGCACATGGACAGTGGGGGCAGTGGTGACTCAACTGGATAAGGCTCTGGGCTGTTGATCGGAGGATCAGGGTTCAAGGCCTAGCACAGCCAAGCAAGGCCCTCAACCCTCCCTGCTGTATCATAGCTGCCCCTGCACTCTGACCCCAACCTACTCAGTTGGGGTATGTGAAGAAAAGAATTCCACTGTGCTGTAATGTATATACGGCGATAATAAAGGCTTCTATGCCTGTTCTATTCTATTCTATGACATCGTTAGTTGGGTTTGTCTGTCCACAGACACTCATGCAATTTGGTGGCAAGTTGTGCCAATATGTGGAGGGTTCTGCTTGGCCAGGGACAGGAGTGATTTTGTGTAATCTACAGTAACGGTCATCACAAACTAAGGGAAAGACGACTTCTTATCAGGAATAGACAGAAAGAGTAGAACAGGATGCATGTTCTGGGCACAATTGAGCAGAAAACTATGACTATCTCCTGGTTGGAAATGGTTTTAGATAGAAAATAGGGTGACGTGTAATAACCCACCAGATTTATGGCTGAATCACAGATTTGTTTTTATGGTGCTGGTTTACCGTGCATGGCCATGGCTCTTCTGGAATTGCCCTCGTCTCGACTCCACTGGATTTATAGTATGCCTATTCCTGTCTGTACCTTGACTAACCATTTGGATTTGTCTTGGGATGTGGTCATGGGATGTCATGGCATGTGGTAGCTTAATAGTTAAGATGTTGGGCTACTTTTCAGAGGGTTGAGAGTGTTAATCCATGAGCAAGGCTCTTAACCCTTAGTTGTATAAAATGAGAAACAAACACAACTCATTCTGGATAAGGGTGTCTGCCAAATGCAGGAAATGAAATAAGTAGAATTTTTTTTAATACCCTGAAATAGCCTGTTTTTAATCATTTATGAATAATCATTATAGTGTTATTATGAGGATGTGATAGCTTAGTGGTTAAGGCATTTCAGAATTCCTGGATTAACAATCAGAAGGTTGTGAGATCAAATCCCAGGTCCCCTGAGCAAGGCCCTTAACCCTCTGTTGCTCAGTGACTGATTGCAGCTGACTAGCAACAGCAATATGCTAAGTAATAAAGACTGCGTGGATTGGGATCGCCAGTGTTCAAACAGTGTTATTGAATTAGATGCAAAATTAATAAAATTTGCCCAAAGCACATCGTACATTGGGTAAGAGTGCATCGTTACACCCTTAGCGTCAGGTGTACAATATGAACAATATGAGCGGAGATATGTGAGATTATGTAGAATGTATGAGATATATGTAAACGAGAAGCTTCTCACAGTCTCTGATGCTTTATAGATGTGAATGAATGAGAAATATTTACCATGCAATGGAATCAAATCTAATAGCTTTTCTTCAGACGCACGGTAACTTAGTCTGCGGATGAAAAATGCATATAGTTGTGTACTGTAGATACCCATGGTGTAAAAAAAACAACACAAGACATCCTAGTATTCCAATTTGATTAAGGAAATCTTTTGTAGACCTGTTATTGAAGCGACCAGATGTCCTCTTTGATAGAAAAGTACTTGATCTATTCAGGGAAGAACATTTTGTAACTCGGGTTGTGCCGTGCTGAGCCGCATCCACTGTGAAGGTTAATGTCATGAGGCGAAAAGTGGAATTTTTACCCCTTAAGAAAAACTTTAGACAGTTAGCTAAGTGTAATTGGTTGTTTTTGTGAGCTATTTTGGTGTTTGTGAGATGCCAGGGTCTTACTGTGCCTAGAGCCAACTCTAGCAAGCTAGTCGGTTAATGCTAGGGATCTAAAAATAAAAAAAAATTGCAAATAATTTTATCCTGTTAGCCTTTAGCACACCGCTTGCACAGGTGGGGAGTTCCTGTGGATCTCAGTGTGTCTCTGGTGCCAGTGGTAACAAAAACTAGCTGAGTAAAGTTAAAGCTAGCTATAATACAAAGGGAAAGACTTTTTTTTTAGACTGATGCCTACGGACCTAAATAAAGCCTACTTCTTTTGAGCCTTACCTCTTTTGACATAAAACTTAAAATTCCTGCCAATTCCCACTCAACAGCTCTGACTGTCAATGACAAGTGCAGGATTGCCAGGGCTCATGATGGGGTAAGATGGGGTACATAATGTTTTGAAAGACATAAGTGAAAAAAAAAATACTATTAAAAGAAAAAAAAGAAAAGATATATATATATATATATATATATATATATATATATATATATATATATATATATATATATATATATATATATATACAAACATATATATATATATATATATATAAAAAGATATATATATATTTTTTTTTTATTCTAGCATTTACATGAACATTGTAACCCGGACTCGTTGTGCCAAAAAAGATGACACATTCCCATCTCACACTCGTGGTGACAGAGTCTAAGAAGGCTCTCATTTACATATTGTCACATACAGAAGACGACAGAAGTGGAGATTCGTCTAAGAAACAGTTTATTGAACTTGGGTAGTGAAAATAACATGAATGATGGAGAGATAGCGCAGGCGACGTTCCCACACACACCCGGGATCACTGGGTACAAGACCACACGGATAACCTTCTTGGAGGCCGAAGCACTTGGATGACTACTGCGTAGACAGAGAGATAAAGAGTCGGGTTGGTAGACACAGCATGCGAAGGCAGCTAGCTTGTACGAGACCGGACAAAGTGTGTGTGTGTGTGAGAGTCTTTTATAGGTGGCGGTAATGACGGGTGCCAGGTGACGGTGATTAGTACTCAGGTGATGTGGAGCTGGTTTGTTGAGTGAGGGGAGAACCTGGTGATTCCGTGACACATATATCTTATACCCAGATATACATTTATGTCTACTTTGTCTTATTATTGTACTTAGAATCCACTTGACACTCGGGGTGCCACAATGAACCATGACTCAATGCTTCGTGCTGAGAGAACACCAGGCCTGAGAGCTCTGCATCACAATAACTGACACACTATATACACTTTATATGTATACACACATTATATGTTATACATCACTACATTAAGAAAGTTGTAGCTTTCGATCGACGCCATCCCCAGACCACTGCGGGCTACGGTGCCCGAGAAAGACATCATAAGAATCGGCATTTAAAAAATACTCTATTGGAACTCTATTAGGATTCAGTCGAGACTTAAACACTTTGTTTAAATTTTGTCAGATTTTGTTTTTGTACGATTTATTTATTTATTTATTCTTACAGTGTAGTGAACCTGTAGTACATTTTATTCATAGAATCTCTCATTTTTTGATTGATTTATTTCTATACAGACAAACATGCACATTGTTTTACACACTATTTTACAAAATTCAGTTTAAAATCTTCTGCAAATCAAATTCGATCCAAATTGTGACGTGGATCTTCTCATGACCCGGAGTCTGTAGCCGTGACGAATACAGATGATTAGCGCTGTCGCTTCATTAATTCGGTCAGCACGTCACATTCAAAGCCTTTTCTATCAAAGCTTTTAGTATTAAACAACATGCGTGAGTTAACAGAACAGCATTTCTATATACTTCATGCACTGGATGTCCCTCTGGAGCGTGATCGACTTCAAATAGAGCCTGAAATAGTGCACCTCCACCTCCACCTCCAGAACAGGATGGCTGTGCCAGACGGTGCTGAGATTGATTTAATAGCTCTGGGGCATGTACAGACAATACGCAGTTATTTGTATACATATTTTATGTGCGTTTTGATACCTAATTTGTCAGGAATGCACGCCTTGGGTACAGTTTACTCATCCGTTCTGCTGAAGTGTTGTGAATTACACTGAATAAAGAAAGAGGAGAAATAGAAAGAAAGAAATACAATCTAACATGGAGATCAAAAGTAATTATGAAGTTTAAGCTAGATAGATAGATAGATAGATAGATAGATAGATAGATAGATAGATAGATAGATAGATAGATAGATAGATAGAATAGATAGATACAATAGATAGATACAATAGATAGATAGATAGATACAATAGATAGATACAATAGATAGATAGATAGATAGATAGATAGATAGATAGATAGATAGATAGATAGATAGATAGATAGAGTAGATACAATAGATAGATAGATAGATAGATAGATAGATAGATAGATAGATAGATAGATAGATACAATAGATAGATACAATAGATAGATAGATAGATAGATAGATAGATAGATAGATAGATAGATAGATACAATAGATAGATACAATAGATAGATAGATAGATAGATACAATAGATAGATACAATAGATAGATAGATAGATAGATAGATAGATAGATAGATAGATAGATAGATAGATACAATAGATAGATACAATAGATAGATAGATAGATAGATAGATAGATAGATAGATAGATACAGTAGATAGATAGATAGATAGATAGATAGATAGATAGATAGATAGATAGATTCAATTCAATTCAAGTTTATTTGTATAGCGCTTTTTACAATAGACATTGTCTCAAAGCAGCTTTACAGAACATAAACACAGAGCAGAAGGTAAACATAATTAATGATAAAGGAAATAACGAATAATAAAAGAAATAAGAATTAACAGAATAAAAATTCTAGATTATTATTAGATGTATATAGTTCACAGTGTGTATGTATTTATTCCCTATGAGCAAGTCTGAGGTGACTCAGGCAGCAGTGGCAAGGAAAAACTGCCTTAAATTGGTAAAGGAAGAAACCTTGAGAGGAACCAGACTCAAGGGGGAACCCATCCTCATATGGGTGACACTGGGGGTGTGATTGTAATATACAGTCAAACAAATGTTGTATTGGTGTGAGGTTCAAGGACTTCTGATCTTCTGAGCACCACAGAGTCTAACTGGAGATGTCTCAGGATTCTTAGAGTCGGCCTCGGCTCAGTGGATGTCCAAAGGCTTCGTCCCACAAAGGACGATGGGAGCTGGTACAGTGTCTGGATGCCTCGGGATGGGTACAAAGAGAAAAGCAGTGGAAAGGGATTAACATATCTGCCGTTCATAAAAATGTGCTGGTCTGATGTACTGGTGCATGATATTATGGGATGTATTATGTGTACGCCTGACTGAAGAGATGAGTTTTTAATCTGCATTTAAACTGGGAAAGTGTGTCTGAGCCCCGAACACTATCAGGAAGACTATTCCAAAGTTTGGGAGCTAAATAAGAAAACGCTCTACCACCTTTAGTAGACTTAGATATTCTGGGAACTACCAAAAGCCCTGAGTTTTGTGATCTCAGAGAGCGTGAAGGATTGTAACGTGTTAGAAGACTAGTTAGATACATGGGAGCTAAACCATTAAGAGCCTTGTACGTAAGTAGCAGCAGTTTGTAGTCAATTCTATACCTAACAGGTAGCCAGTGTAGAGATGATAAAATTGGGGTTATATGGTCATACTTTCTTGTCCTAGTGAGAATTCTGGCAGCTGCGTTTTGGACTAACTGTAACCTATTTATTAAAGATAGATAGATAGATAGATAGATAGATAGATAGATAGATAGATAGATAGATAGAATAGATAGATAGATAGATAGATAGATAGAATAGATAGATACAATATATAGATAGATAGATAGATAGATAGATAGATAGATAGATAGATAGATAGATAGATAGATAGATAGATAGATAGATAGATAGATACAATAGATAGATAGATAGATAGATAGATAGATAGATAGATAGATAGATAGATAGATAGATAGATAGATAGAAAAGATACATAAAAAAGAAATGTATGCACTTAGCACTTATAGATCTCATACCATCAGCATTTTTTTTCTATACAAAAACACTGTGGAGGTAAAACCCTCATTAATAAGGTGTGAATGTCCGATGCAATGTCCGTCCTCGTTTGCAGCTTGCTGTCGACCAATTGTCTCACACACACACGCACACACACACACACACACACACACACACGCTCATTTTTCTTGGCTGCATGGCTTGGCTGCCTGATTTATTTTATTCATTTATTCATTCATTTTCTTCTCGGGCGTCAGCGGGCATCGAGGCAGGATACACCCTGGACGGACTGCCAACCCATCACAGGGCACACACACTCTCATTCACTCACACACTACGGACAATTTTCCAGAGATGCCAATCAACCTACCATGCATGTCTTTTGGACCGGGGGAGGAAACCGGAGTACCCGGAGGAAACCCCCGAGGCACGTGGAGAACATGCAAACTCCACACACACAAGGCGGAGAAGGGAATTGAACCCCCAACCCTGGAGGTGTGAGGCGAACGTGCTAACCACTAAGCCACTGTGTCCGTATTTTGTTTGGAAAATAATTAAACAGTGTGTAGTCTATATACTTTTTAATTTCTTCCACAAACTCATGTTCAGGAAAAAAGGAAACCTCTGTAACATTCAATTCAGTTCAATTGAATTGACTTGTATAGCTCTTTTAACAATTCACATTGCCTCAAAGCAGCTTTACAGTAGTATGGAAACAGAATTAAAACAATTAAAACTTTAAGTTTCAAATTAAGTTACTATTAAGATATCTAACATTTATCCCTAACGATCAAGCCTGAGGTGACGGTTGTGGTGAAAAACTCCCTGAGATGACACGAGTAAGAAACCTTGAGAGAAACCAGACTCAAAAGTGAACCTCATCCTCATTTGTGTGACACTGGACAGAAAATAGTCAATGTTAATGAAATAATGTCCTTTATACAAGAGTTTGTACTGTAGTTGAGTGGAATTAAGCGGGTCAGCGTCATTTCTGAGTTCACCGCAGACCTGACGCTAATTCCTTTCTGCCGAAGTCTTCATATGATCTATGACGAAGACCCGAGCACAAAGCTGACCGACTCAACAGTAGCTCAAAGATGGTGTGAACTTCTCCGTGCAGCCTCATTCACAGCAATCCCATGAGTCAAGGGCTGTCAGGGCAGATCGATCCCCAGCAGAGTGCACACCAGGTGACGTGACTTTAACATGAACTGCTGATGTACTGTAGTTCTCATGTGCTTCAGGTTGATACGAGCCGCTCTTTGTATTAATTAATATATACAATATTAATGAATGTAAATTACACAACTATACATAATTCATGCGCTTTGCCTTTAATCACTTACCTATCTTTTTTTTTTAATGTTATCATCAATACCGGAATAACACACACTGTATATACTACAGTATATACAAACATTTACATAGAAGTCTCTTATGTTATATCTTTAGATGGCATGCAGAGAAAAATCATTATTTGTCTGATTCTACTCGCTGACCCTCTCGTGTGGGCGACGTTCTCATCCGAGCTCTATCGCTGCAATTTATAATATTATTATTCTTGTTATAGTTATTACATTGTTATCTTCTATGACAGCACTTACTTTCAAATGAATGTTTTTTTTTTTTTTTGTAGAGACCTGAGGAAGGACGTATTAATGAAAAAATTCACCAGAGCAGAACTGGAGAGTTTCTATTGCTCCATTAATAGTTGTTGTTCTCGTCATGAACTGTATGGACGGACTGTGATGGTTTGAACTAATAAAGTTTATAAGCCGGTATTGTAGGAAGCATTTAATGAAGATCGATAAAAGTGCATAAGAATAAGGACGCTGAGAATGTAGCAAGCAGCAAATTATTACCTCGTGTACAAATGATGGTTTACTGATGTCCTCGAATGATTAGTTTTTTTTTTTTTTGATATTTATAACCGACACGTTGACATCAAACTAGTTGAAAACCTTTCTTTCTTTATTTCTTAAAAAAAAAAAAGTTACTTGTTTTCTGCAAAAATCAGACACTGCAGCTAAAGTGAATTTCCAAGGACAGCGTTCATTTTCCTCCCGACAGTATCACAAGTCTGCATTTGAAGATTCACATCCAGGGCCATTTCTTCCTGAACCTGACAAACAAGCTATAAGTAATGCTGATGAATACAAGTACAGTAGGAGGGTTTGTTTCCCCTCTGTACATTTCTTATATAAACAATTGCACATCACTGCTATGGGATTTCATCTTCAGATAGAATTCTACATCAGTACAGCAAAATTTCACCCTGGCTATTTTTCCAAATAAAATCGGAGAAATATTGACATGCCCTCACTATTTTGCCTAGAAATCGTCCCTTTGGCTGTCGTAATGTTTGCTCCGACATTATTAGCACCTTTTAAGTAAAATTTGTTAGACATGTGGCTTTTTTTTAAATACTGACACCAGTTTCCACAAGATGAAGGTTAACCTTTATATTTAACCTGAAAGAGAAATACAGTGATCCCTCGTTTATCGCGGTTAATGGGGACTGAACCCCTCGCGATAGGTGAAAATCCGCGAAGTAGGACAGGCCCTAAGTTTGACCTTTTCACTGACGGTCATCATCTTCCTCTTCCTCTTGGGCTCACTAGAGGAATCTTTCGCAGGCGCTTAGGAGGCATCGTAAGGGCTTAACAAAAAGTTAATTTCGAACACAATACGCGAGACCATAGTTGACAGCGTGAACGAGAGTGGCGAGATACAACAAGGGAAGAAGCTGGGGGAGGATGCGATGATGCTCAACCAATCAGCTCAGATCTCACGCCGGGAACCAATCATGTGCCTCATCTGAGTGCCCGTGGGTATGTACAAAGCCTCTGAGAGAGTTTCTCTCTTTTGTCTGGCATTCTGGGAAACCATTTTTATTTTTATTTTTCAATGATTATTTTTGAAAAATCGGTGATGCACTGAAACTTGAACCGTGAAACTTGAACCGCGAAGTGGCAAGAGATTACTGTACTCACAAACACTAGTTAGAGAGGGTTAGAACTCACTGTATGCTAAAGAGATGTGCTGTAGCTGCTTGCTTGTAGTATTCAGTAATGGGTCTATCCATTGTAGCATGGCTCCTGAGCAGTGTAATGAGGGTCATAGGTCTTCTTTGAGGTATAGTGCAACTTCCTTTCCAAAGCACTATCCCTTGCAGTGTAGCAATAATACATTTACATTAGCATTAGCGGCGGCAGCTTGATGGACCTGGGATTAGAAGCTTCCATCGATAGTCCAACACCTTAACCACAAGGCTGCCATTTTACCAATGGACCGATCAATTGTATGTGGCAATAGTGACCACCTGAGGCGACCATTCGAGGAACAGCAGAAGTAATCAGAAGAAGACTCGAGAAAGAACCAAACGTTATCTGAAAATAAGATGTCAAGAGATGAAAACCAAACACAGAGAACCACTGGAGAAACCAAACCTAACATCAGTGTGAAGATGAAGCCAGACATGGATGTGTATTCACACTGTACACAAAACAAACTGGGAAGAAAATGTCAAAAAAAAAAAAAAACAACAACTATAGTATAATGATGAACACACCACAAACAACAAAACAGAAAAGCAAAGAAAAGCATGTAGATTCAACCGATTCAAATACAAAACCTGACTCTGTAACAGAAACTTAATAAGGCATCGTTGTGACCAAAATAACTGTGTAGAAGAATTACACTCAATCCCTTTATTTGTAAAGAATTTGGAATGGTGTTAGTAAACTAGACTGAAACCATTCCAAATTCTAATTTCCTAGAAATGTGTCATTCCCCAAATTAAGACTAACACTAATAAACACCAACTCACCAAAATATTTGTATATTTTTTAACACCTCTGAGCTGTGACAGGTTTATACTGTGCATATAATCTCTCTTTATATATATACATATAAAGATCTCACGCCGGGAACCAGTCAAATCGGTATATACGTATGTATGTATGTATGTATACTGTGTAAAAAAAAATATATATATTTTATTTATTGATTTTTATTATTTCTTTTTATAATTTTCATTTTTTTTTACAAAGTGCTTGGAAAACTAATACGATTATGTATTTGTGCGACTTTTTTCAGGATCTGCAATTTTCAGTGCAGTTTTTTTTTTGAGAGAGAGACACACACAGAGAGAGAGAGAGAGAGAGAGAGAGAGAGAGAGAGAGAGAGAGAGAGAGAGAGAGAGAGAGAGAGACTGCTATTTCTTGTGGAACCGGTTCGATATTATTCCTTACTTTGTTGAACTTGGTTAAAATGGCCAACTCCCTGATCAGTGATGTGAATACTGAACCAGGGACCCGATTGAGACACACCCTTTGTCTCTTTCCCAAGTATCTCTGTCTGTACATCCAACTGACTACACCTTATCTGTCTTTTTGGTGACTTCCTTCTAATTTTGGATTTGTTTGCTGTCGAAAAACTAAAGAACGTTTTCCGCATCCATCGCCATCTCCGCCTCCTGACACTGCGATTATTGATGTTTTTTTTTTCACAAGTACCTACGACTGAATCTAAACAAGCTGCGACAATGAACACTAATATTCTCATCCGGTGCTGCAAGTGGCTACTCATGCGATGTCGGGACTACTGATGAAAGCATGTGTGTGGTGTGTCGGTAATGAGCTCGCAGGAGCGTGAAAAGGGCACTGTTTTAATTTCTACTAGTATGCAAAGAATGTTGAGTGTTTTTAAAAGTTTTTTTCAGTCATCTGAACGGAACGATTCGCTTTCAGTCTGTTCAAACCAACAGCTGTTGGAAAAAAAATAATAAAATCCTGTCTACCCGTTTACAAGAGAAGATCCCAGACATGTTGGTGGATTTTACTGACTGGCTTCAATCAGAAAGTGTTTACCTGGACAATCCTAAGGTTTAAAAAAAAAAAAAGTGACCTCTATTTGATGTGACCTCTAAAACCTGGCTATCATGTCTGTTTAACACGAGACACTGTGGAAAAACTTCACTCACGCTAGCTATTTAAAGGGGCGTCTTGATATATACGCTGGTTTTGTCAGCCAGCAGAGAAATTATAAATATTCACGTAATATTTCTTTCACATTTGATCTTGTAATAGTGTTAAATAAGGAGACTGGGTAAGTGCATATCTGTGCTGTCAGGGGGTATTTCGAATAAGTAGCATAAATATTAGCCCTAATTTTAGATGACACACTAATCTGTCACCTGTCAGGTCTTGGATAGATTTACAGTGGGATTAAATAATATGTATACTCACTTGACATATCAGAGACATTAAAAAAAAAAAGGAACATGACTAATGTCCTATAAATGATTATGCAAATTTAGCAGAAAACGTTGATTATGCAATATGCAGATCAGCACGTACCATTCTAAAGAGAGAGTAATTCATTCGGCTGGAAAACAAACAAGCTCCGGGCTTCTCCCAGACTACGATGATGATGAAAGGGAATATGTTTAGAAATTTACTGCAATTTCTTTTGATAAATGAACCAATAAAAGAATCTAAATTTAATCCTCAAGCTGTCATCATTTGTGGAGAATATGCATATGGAAATATTTTTTACAGTTCAAAAGGATCATAATAATAGAACGACCGAGCATAAAGACGACTTCTCCGACGAAGAGCTCCTCAAAGATGATTCTCTGCTCCCTGCAGTAGGAACTCATAAAATTAACATTGCTTATTAAATGCATAAAGATAGCATCATCTTCATAAAAATTTCAAATGAAATATAATGATGATCCCGAAGAGTTCTTTCTTTCTTTCTTTCTTTCTTTCTTTCTTTCTTTCTTTCTTTCTTTCTTTCTTTCTTTCTTTCTTTCCGAACGTGTGAAACAAACTATATGTATATAGACACATGGGATTTGTGTTACATGCTCTAGACGATCTGAAGTTTGGGTCATGCTGAAATACCGCTTCAATTTTTTATTATTATTTTTATTTTTGCTGACCACGGACTCCGTAGGACAATCAGTTTTGACTAGTGGGATGTGTCTTGGCAGGATATTGTTGTCTAATTATAGTGTGTCAGCAGATTTCACAGCCACGCTACAGGGCAATGGGTAAAGTGCTATGATGGGCTCTCGAGGGACCCGCATAATTCGAAATGGTCTGATGAGTTTAAGAAAAATACACGTCCACCTCTCTGCCGTGTGGGAAATGAATATGGATTAAAGAAATGAAATGCAGCCATTTGACTAGTGTTGTTGTAGTAATGGAAAAATGATTTAAAAAAAATAATAAATCCCAGACACTTCAAATGGGATCCACAAAGGTTTATAGGTGTTACATGGAATAAATATTTTGAATTTAATTCCAGAATTACATTCTTACATTCTCGATTAGTTTTATTCATAGGACAATATTTTACCACCAAACCGATTCAACTCAATTCAAACAAACAGACTCGTGTGTTCAGGATGGTCCCCACTTGCTGAAGATGAATGAATGAATGAATGAATGAATGAATGAATGAATGAATGAATGAATTATATCAAAGCAGCAAACCAACTTGCTATCTACTGTAATAATACCAACAGCTAGCATGCTTGAAGTTCCATCTTTAACGGCAAGTCATCAGTGTATGACTCATGATGTTTCCCATCAACAGTTCAAGACAATATTGCTTTTGCTGTTCTAGACCTACAATTAACGGATCAGAAATGCAGACTTTATGGCACACACTTTTATCCAAAGTGACTTACAACTGAGCTGAACAGATGATGGTTCAAGGCACTGTTCAAGGAACCAACACTGGCAGCTTGGCAGGACTGGGATTTGAACCACTCCCTGTAGAGTTCTTGCTCTTTCCCTCTACAATATAGTAGAGTGAAGTTTGTAAGATATGCCCGTGGAAAGCTGACTTTAGATATCAGGGATAGAATTTAATTTATTTTGTAAAGCATTGAAGCCTTTTGGGAGGATAAGCAAGTTTGTCTCGCTAGTCTGGGGTTGGGGGGTTAGTCTGGGTGCTCTGGTTTCCTCCACTAGTCTGAAGAGAGGCATTGTAGGTTGATTGGCATTTGTAAATTGTCTGTAATGTGGGAGCATGTGTGCCCCAGGGCACTCAAGGGGCAAAGCATTGGCAATACTTCATCCAGGGTGTCCCCTGGGACAAGCTCTATGTTCCTTATGACCCTGTATAGGGTGAATGCTACAAACAGTGGATGGATGGATGGATGGATGGAGCTTTTTACACTGTTTTAATTTTACATTGACAACAAATCCACCCATACCTGATGTCTTATGGAATGCTATTCATTTTTTTACCTTATTTTTTCAACTTCAGCATGGTAGCTTAAGGTAGCTTTCATGTTGGTCTTATTACAGTAATAAGAAAGTTGGTTTGCTGCTTTGTTGGATTCCTTTCATTCATTCATTTATTCATTCTTTCATACATTTTCAGAAGAGACTTTCCTGAACACGTAATAATAATAATAATAATAATAATAATAATAATAATAATAATAATATGTTTAATTTATATAGCGCCTTTCCCAAGCTCAAGGATGCTTTACAAGGTAAAGTATTTCAAGACAAATGAAATATAGTGTAACATACATATACATATTCGTCTGACATTTGCCCAGGACGACGAAGAATCATACATATACATACATATACATATTCGTCAGACATTTGCCCAGGACGAAGGATCACATGCAGCTGCATGAGATAATAACAGAAGACAGGACTATACACAAAAACATACAGTACAAGAGATAGGACTCTACATAGTACACGATACATATACCACATTTCAGAAAAATTAGTGATAGTGAAGGTTGAAACGGTGTTTCTTAAGCCTTGATTTAAATGCAGACAAAGTGGTGATGGTTCTGAGTGCAATAAGTAGGGAGTTCCATAGTGTTGGAGCAATGACAGAAAAGGATCTGCCACCTGCAGAGAATAAACGGTATCTAGGAATACAAAGAAGTTCAGAATTTGAAAAATGGAGTGATCGTGAAGGTACATAGGATGAGAGAAGATCAGAAAGATGTGTGTGTGTGTGGGGGGGGGGGGGTTAGTGCCTTATAAGTGAGCAGTATGACTTTACGTACAAAGTAGGTTTTAAGTTTCAACACTCATTGCATTCGTTTGCATGCTCATTTGTACTCATTCACAATATTTTTAACTACATCTACTCCTTCCCTTGTGCTGCAAGTGGCCACTTCTGTGAAATAGGAGATACACTTCAGAGTAATTAGAAAGTCGATGATGTTGTAATCAAAGTAACATCAGGGCAAAATGGAATCTGTGGCGTACGGATGTGCCTGCAGCAAACAACAGGCTTCCTAGAGGACTAATATCTTCAATACGAGAATCTAACCCTCTTTGTTATGGCTACTCTGACATTTTTGCTGATGCATCCCGGAATATAGGGATATATATATATATATATATATATATATATATATATATATATATATATATATATATATATATATATATATATCCCTAGCATATCCCTAGCATATCCCTAGCAGTATATCCAGGCATACTGAAAAAAATATATGAGGCAGCGATTTCTTTACTGTGGCTCAATAAATTCGGATCCAAAAACCTACACAGACCAGTAAGCCCAACCCTCACCCTTAACGGTTACAACCTTCTGTAGCTTGCAATAATTCTGATGGAATCATAGTCATGTTGATTGTGCACTCTTCCCCAGGTAGTAATGAATTCTGCATGGAACCTGGAGGAGATCCAGGTGTCTTTGTCAAACTTTGGGGAACAGGCAGAGACTCTTCGAATATGTTTAAAAGAGCCTTCTGTTCTCATCTCCTCATTCATATTCTGTCACCGGAGTGACTGTCACTCTGGGTGCTTTGATGACAAATGGTGACATCGTGCTCCATGCCATCTGTGCAGCATTAGGACTATGGTGACAGTGTCAGCCTTGATAAAGCTGCTAAACAAAGGTGGACATTTTAAACCCATGCCGCTCGGTGGGCCATTTCAGATTAAAGAACAATGACCTGTCACTCAGAAACTCATCACACACTTCCCGCGCTCTAACGTGAATACCTCAACTCCCACATTGTGCTCGAGGGAAGCCTCTCAGACTCAACAATGTGCTTTTTTTCCCCCCTCAACAAGGGTGTGGTGGAGAGCTAGTGGTTATATTTCAAAACCCTTTGACAGCACTCATTGCATATTCATGCACTTCAAACTTCATGAGCGCAAAAGCGGAAGCATGTGTCAAATACAAGCAAGATTAAAAAGATGAGCGTCTGATTGCATGTTTTATGAGGTGCTCAACTTCGAAGTTCTAAAAAGAGACCTTACGCATGCTGCCTTCCATTACATAAACACCGTTCTAATTAGTATGCCCAGGGTGATGTTGTTTAATCTTAGTCAAATAATCAGGAACCATATATTTTGCCTTGGGACACTAAAGTCTGCTATGCAATGCAATAAAAGTATTATTACACTATTTTTGGCTGCGTTGTTACTGACAGCAGCAAATCATCATCAACTGTCAGTTCACACCCCATGCATGAACATGACTGAGAACTATAAGTCATCAGAAGGTCTAATATTACAGAACTTCAAGTCAGGAACAACGTATCTGTCGAGAATTATCATTTGTAAGATTAATGAAGGTCTCTTGCTACGAGTTAAACTTTTTTTTTCTTCACTAGGGCTTTGCGATAATTTAACAATCGACTGTTTTCTAAATTCTCCTGCAGAACTGCGTGGCGGATCTGTCTAACGCTGCTTGGACTCGATGGCTGATGGAGTATGAAGAAAATAATTGGGTTCTCTGCCTCATATTGAACCATCGTATTGCTCAAGGTAATGGATGAAAAATGTCTGTCACTTCTCCATTCACTTGCTAACATCTTTGCAATAACAATTTTCTAATATGGGAGGAAATCAATTCTCTCTCCACGATAGAAACCCCCTCATTCACATGATATACCCCGCCCTTAAGCCCCCCCCAACACACCCACACACACCACGACCACTAACCACTGTTGTCTCCAGATACCAGAGCAAATGCGAGCATATGCATCAGATACAAAGCCATTTGCTGCCATCTTTCCCAAGGTAATTCATTTATTGAGCCCAGTGGATGTCCTGATCAATGCGCGCCTAAATTTAGAGGACGGTTCCGCTTCAGCCAGAGTCACTATTCTGAGGTAATCGGTCAATGTGATATTTATGACAGCAGTATTATCAGCGGACGATATTCTCTGCAGCAGAGGTCAGCGTGTTGATGGCTGCTGTGGTGTGATGGCATTGACCATCTTAAAGCAGAACAATCTCATCCCTGTCATTTTGAATAGTTTATGTGATACATAAAATGGGAGCTTTGCCATTTTCCTAAATTAGATCTTATTTTCCCTGATGATATTGAATGAGGGGAGATTCTTCCTGGACCTGTGTGCCCTTACTCCTAAACTAAACTAAACTAAACTAAAATTGACTTACTTAGATTGAATTACTAATTGATATAAAAATATTGCATTGGTGGCTTAGTGGTTAGCACGTTCAACTCACACCTCCAGGGTCGGGGTTCGATTCCTGCCTCCGCCTTGTGTGCGTGTGTGGAGTTTGCATGTTCTCCCCGTGCCTCGGGGGTTTCCTCCGGGTACTCCGGTTTCCTCCCCCGGTCCAAAGACATGCATGGTAGGTTGATTGGCATCTCTGGAAAATTGCCCGTAGTGTGTGTGTGTGTGTGTGTGTGTGTGTGTGTGTGTGTGTGAGTGAATGAGAGTGTGTGTGTGCCCTGCGATGGGTTGGCACTCCGTCCAAGGTGTATCCTGCCTTGATGCCCGATGACGCCTGAGATAGGCACAGGCTCCCCGTGACCCGAGAAGTTCGGATAAGCGGTAGAAAATGAATGAATGAATGAATATTTTGCATACGCCCTTATCCAGAGTGACTTATATTTTCTCTCATTTTTATATATGAGCAATTAAGGGTTAAGGGCCTTGCTCAGGTGCCCAGCAGTGGCAGTTTGGTGGATGTAGGAATCAAACTCACAACTCACACCTTAACCACTAGGCTATCACATCTTAAAGATGACTTGAGCATCCGCTCAATTATTCAACATCAGAATGGGCTAAACATGTCACCATTATTGTTGTTTTGTTAGCGCATGGATCTGATTCTTCATGAGCAAAAGTTCACCCAAACTGTACAGTTAGTGATTAAAAGAAGTTCAGCCGATATATATTTTTTTTTCAATCTTCAACTGTTTATAACCATTAGCTTTTGGGAATAGTGAGAAGAAGAACTTGGATTAAAATGAACACATCACCAACAGACGTAATTAGACGATAATACATATTCCAATCCTAACAGTTTCTGTATATATCCATGTAAAAAAAAATGTGTGTGTTTATTTCTGAGCACGGAAATAGCAATTGTGAGATGACTGGAAGAATATTGCCCAACACCCAAATGAATTAGAAGTACGAGGCCATTATACTAGCCAGTTATGCTTGCGTCTGCATGACTATAGAGCCTGTAATGCATAATGCACAAAGGACTGTACTGTACGCATCGAGTTAATATTAAGTGTTGGGTTACAGTCAGTTAGACACTTCTATGAATAATGTATAATTGAGCACCAAGTTGGAGCAAAATAAAGTTATCTAGTAGTCTTTATAAATAATGAAATAAAAATCAATTCTGCATACAGTATGATGCTGATTACAGAATTCAATCTAAGCAGCCATTTGTATTTATAGTACTGAAACGGCGGCGTGGCAAGACAGTACAGACAAACTTCTTTTACAACAATTGGTATCACAATCAGATCTAATATACACGCAAGAATATATTTTTTTAAAACACACTTCACAGGGGGGCACAGTGGCTTAGTGGTTAGCACATTTGCCTCACACCTCAACTGTTGGGGGTTCGATTTGCCTCCGCCTTGTGTGTGTGTAGTTTGCATGTTCTCCCCGGAGGTTTCCTCCAGGTACTCCGGTTTCCTCCCCGGTCCAAAGACATGCATGGTAGGTTGATTGGCATCTCTGGAAAATTGTCCGTAGTGTGTGTGTGTGAGTGAATGAGAGTGTGTGTGTGCCCTGCGATGGGTTGGCACTCCGTCCAGGGTGTATCCTGCCTCGATGCCTGAGATAGGCACAGGCTCCCCGTGACCCGAGAAGTTCGGCTAAACGGTAGAAAATGAGTGAGTGAGAGAGTGAATGACACACTTCACAGAAATGCATTCACATAACAGCTTGTTGGAATATGATTGCTCTATTTCTTTATTAATTGGAAATCGACATATTTGTACAAATTGCCGTAATTTTAATGTTGTTTCTTGGTATACAATGTAATATAATGTATTACCTAACATATTAACATTTTGTGAAATTCCTTCCTAATCCAGAGATAAGGAAGTTATGATGATATCTACATTGATACAGTAGATATTACGATGCAAAGCTCTTCAGAGATATAAACTATATGGCGGTGGTGTCCAATCTTATCCAACCAAGCAGAAGCTTTTATTAGACTTTTTAGTGGCTTCTGCTCAATTGGAATGAAGACCATATATAGAAAACTGAATTTGAACCTTTAATGTTATAATAATCTCAACTCTTCTGAGAAGACTTTATACTAGATGCTGGACTGTGGCTGTGGTTGGCATTCACCGCCAGTGTTTCTGGAGGTCTTGGAAAAACGGCCTTTTTCAAAAAAAAGAGAGCATACCTACGATGGATAATGAAGGACAAAACAGTCACACAGGTAAATTTTATATTGTATATCTATTATGAAATGAAGTGAAAAAGTGAAAGTGACGTGACATACAGTGACCCATACTCAGAATTTGTTCTCTGCATTCAACCCATCCAAAGTGCACACACACACAGCAGTGAACAAACACACACCATGAACACACACCCGGAGCAGTGGGCAGCCATTTATGCTGTGGCGCCCGGGGAGCAGTTGGGGGGTTCGGTGCCTTGCTTAAGGGCACCTCAGTCGTGGCCGGCCCGAGACTCGAACCCACAACCTTAGGATTACGAGTCAGACTCTCTAACCATTAGGCCACGACTTGCCCCCAATCCCAGGTTATGGGGTCAGAGCGCAGGTTCAAGCCATAGGGATGGCGCCCCTGGAGCAGGTGAGTTTAAGGACCTTGCCCAAGGACCCAACGTTGATGCTCAGCAGCTTGTGGACTCGAACCCCGACCTTCTGATCAAGATCCCAGTGCCTTAACCGCTGGATCATCATGTCCTCACGTGCTTTACTATCTTACAGTTGGGCTATTTTCGAAAACAAATATACAACCAAAAACTACGGTTAGGGTTAGATTATCAAATAGGCCACGTCTGCCCGATGACGCAATATCTGTTGCGCTGTTCTGAAATAAGTGTATCCCGGCTGTGGTTATTTGTGATCATTCAGCTACAAGAACCTTAGTGAGATTGAGAAGGTCTGGGGTTCAGTCCGTGTTACAGTTCATCCCAAAGTTGTGCAGTGCTCAGGGTTGAGTCAGAGTCAGGGGTCTGTGCAGGACAGTCGAGTTCTTTCACTCCAAACTTCACACATCATGTCTTCCTGTTCCTTGCTTTGCTTTGTGCACAGGTGCTTTGTCATGCCTCTTACTTCTTATGAAGGGACATTGAACACAGAGACAGTCGTGTCTCGATCATGTCACAATGCTACCGAGTACAAAGTCTGAGGAACTTTCATTTTTATTCCAAATGTCTTGCAATTTCAACATATTTCCAGATGATGTAAAGATTATGAGTGTACAAGAACCACAAAATAGATATTACTGCAGAGTTTTGACATTTTTATTATTACAGTCAGACAAGGTAGACATGTTATTGACCTGAAAACTTGATTGACGTCGATCTTTATCATTTCTAAGACCTACCTCTATTGCCATGCCTTGAAATATCTACTGTTGCTTACTACGACCGTGGATTCTAGCAAACTCAAAACAACACTAAACAATAACAGGCAGGTAATCAGAGGAATATAGCGAGTGGATGATCTGTAATCTACATCCTCCCCTTGAACCTCATCCAAAGTTAATTACCTGCTGTGTTTTTCTCCTTTCAGTGGCCGCTGACACACGTGTAATTAGATTAAGATATTCAGCAGAGATAAGATTAATCAATGTAATCAGTCACAGATATATTGAGAAGTGCTGGTTGTACCATATTATTGAGCTCCAGCGACACCTGAGGCTAAAAACAGACCAGTAACTACGAGATAATGATACAGTTGCTTTCTTCAGGGAGATGACCAGGGGTTACACCAAATCTTTGTAATTTTCCCTTTTTAAACGTTAATGAATGCACTAGTAATGAATGAGTTCAATAGTTGCTTTGTGTTCCTCACACACAAGAGTGAAGTGGAAAAAATCCGATAGGAAAACGTAACCAGAATTTCTCTGCATAGAACACGCTTGTGTTTCGAATATTCAAAAAAAAAAAAAATCCTAGCGTTCAGTAATATTCGGGAGTATTTCAGCTCTCGAGGGCAGCACTTTAAAACAAGCACTTCCCATTAAGCGTTAAAAGCACTAGACTAGTAAAACAAATCCCGTTTTATTTATGATGGAGCGTAAAAGCAAGAGACAATGACAAGGATAGGGTTCTGGCGATTACACCAATGTATAACTGACGAAGGATAAACAACATGCTGAAAATGCTAGACCTGTTAGATATCCACTCAGGGACATAAGATTAATTTATCATCTCTGAAAAATTCGTGTATTTGGAAATCTGGAAACTTTCTTTTTTTTTTTTTTTGCATGGCAGCCTATAACACACTCCACACAAATATGAAGCAGATCCTCATATTAATGGAAATAGACTTAAACAAAGAAAAGGCGTTTTTTTTTCTTTCTTTCTTTCTTTCTTTCTTTCTTTCTTTCTTTCTTTCTTTCCACGAAGGACTAGAAATCTCACTAAAGTAAACACAATATACTGTCTGGTACCAACAGCCTCTGAAAGCACAGGGTTTTGGGAGTGATGGGGACAAAAAATTGTGAATTGCAAATAACAAAAAAGTGCCTTTGTGTTGAGCAGAGCTCTGTGAGTCTGTGTAATTCTGGTATTGACTTATCTTACTGAGAGCCAAGAGTGTTCATTCATAGTCGTAGAGTGAAAAAAAAAGCTAGCAAAACCAACTACTTTGGGTGATCGGTCACTGCTTTGGGTGATCGGTTAACCTCTGGAATACAGATGCTACCTCATGATTGATTATTGAAAATACAGCTTTCTGTAATACTGTAAATAATCCAGACCAGATGTGTGTGAAATGTTGATAGTGCAGACGTTACAGACCCGATTTGCATGTACTGTAGGAGATCTGGATTTGGATCAGGTTAGCAACAGTACCTTTGTTCAAATGTTCCTTGTAAACAATTTCTTGCTCCTGTGTTTAAGACAAATGGCTGAGTGAGAAGCATGTGTGATAAATAGTGATAGTGATAAATGGTGATAGCTAGATTCCCAGCCCTAACCCTAACCCTATCAAATAGAGTGACAATGCGATAAAGACTGTTCCATATATCTGTATCAGACACTGTTGCAGATATCTGATACTATATGGTCAAATGTTCGTGGACACACGTTCAATTTCAGCCATGTTATGTTTGTTGAACCTTCAATCCTATGCTGATGTAATAAACTCCATTCTTCCTGGAAGGTTTTCCAACATATGTTGAAATGAGATCAGACACTGAGGAGGTTCAGTCTGTGTTTCAATTTATCCCAATGGTGTTCAGTGGGGTTGAGTCAGATTAAGGGCTCTGTGCTGGAGACTCGAGTTTTTCTTATGGCCGTGATGGTCAGGTGTTCACAAACGTTTGGCCATTTAATATAACTTACAGAGTTATGTCTGTGATGGTTAGGTGTCCAAAAACTTGTGGCCATTTAGAGTAACTTATATAGAGTAACATGCCACCATTTCTGGCCCTCTTTTCCACATGCGTGTATGATATGATCAAGATTGCGACTGTTACTACTATTGTCAAAATTTACAAACTGCAAAATTGCCTAAAGATAAATTGCATTCTAAATTTTGTAATATGTCCAAGTGCTCCATTGCTTCTCAATACTGGCTGACCAATTGTAGGTTACAGTTACAGGTGTCAAAATTCTGAAAATCCATATATGTCGAGTAAGTACAGTTGATAAACATTTTATTGTTGCAAATATGGGCAAAATATTAGGCCTGCATTAATGGTGCCAGCATACCAGTTACTTACATGTCAATGTACAATGTACAGCGCTGTCTTGTTTTTGATGCAGTCAGCAACCGCATTCATTCATTCATTCATTTTCTACCGCTTATCCGAACTTCTCAGGTCACGAGGAGCCTGTGCCTCAGATCTCAGGTGTCATCGGGCATCGAGGCAGGATACACCATGGACGGAGTGCCAACCCATTACAGGGCACACACACACTCTCATTCACTCACACACTCACACACTACGGACAATTTTTCTAGAGATGCCAATCAACCTACCATGCATGTCTTTGGACCGGGGGAGGAAACCGGAGTACCCGGAGGAAACCCCCGAGGCACGGGGAGAACATGCAAACTCCACACACGCACACAAGGCGGAGGCGGGAATCGAACCCCCAACCCTGGAGGTGTGAGGCAAACGTGTTAACCACTAAGCCACCGTGAACCCCCAGCAACCGCATTAACAATAAGTTCCTTTCTGACAAGGCAGAGCCTGAAATCATCTCATATCCCAAGTGAGTATCAGTCCAGCACCAGCTGTCATGTAAATCAGGGTCAACTAGAGGAAAAGGAAAACTGGGATTTGGGAACTAGTGAAGCAGTTCTAAGTTTAATAGTTAGGTTAGAAGCAAGACAAAACTCTGCCAAGGAACAACATTTACACGGTAATAAAGTAATGATTTCCAACAGACACAAACCCTCCAGAGGAGTATTTCAGTGGGTCTTAAATATTAAGCAGGAAGGAGTCGTTCAACCAAATAGGAAGTTAATAAGTACAGAATTATGTTTGAAGGTTATCAGCTGAATCAACTGAGTCTAATTTGTGCAACTCATCTTCCACACAATATACTGTTCATTGCATATTTCTTTCAAGGTTTTCTAGTTATGAACTATATAATTGGCAATAAAATACTGTAATGTCATTATATAGTTCAAAACTAATGCATTGCATATTTGGAATAGCATTATGGTACAGTTTATATGACAAATACAGTCAAAATTCATGACCGAAATAATGGTACAGTACTTTTCCTTGACACTGATGTGGTGAATATCTTGTATCTCCAGTGTATATGTTTTATGAAGGAAAGTGCACTTGGTCTCACTTTAATTTGGTTTTAGAGTTGGAGTCCAGGTACATTATGTATCTTATTTCTTACAGGTATTGAGGAAAATTACACACAAGAAAGCTACAAAACATGTTCCCTTGATAGTGCCACGCCAACGACAAGGACACTTTGAGTTTGTTCAGTAAAGTTCAGTGGATGAAATGCCATTCGATATATTTGGTGATTTATGCTAAATTACATACCAATTGTTGTTGAAGTACATAACTCATTATTAATATCTAGTTAGTGTTGTTATTAGCTATTGCTAGCCTTGCTAATCTGTTAAAATTTGTTTTTGATTGTTTGTTTGTTTTCTTCTAGGCAAGAATTACAGCCAGTTAGTGTTATTAGCTATTGCTAGCCTTGCTAATCTGTTAAAATTTGTTTTTGTTTGTTTGTTTTCTTCTAGGCAAGAAAGTAAGAGCTAGTTATTGTTATTAGCTATTGCTAGCCTTCCTAATCTGTTAAATTTTCTTTTTGTTTTCTTCTAGGAAAGAAGGCAAGAGCTAGTTAGCATGCTCCCTTGATAGTGCCACCCCAGCGACAAGGACAAGAACACTTTCAGGTTGTTCAGTAAAGTTCAGTGGATGAAAATGCCATTCGATATATTTGGGGATTTATGCTAAATTACATACCAATTGTTGTTGAAGTACATAACTCAAGTACATGCTAGCCTTGCTAATCTGTTAAAATTTGTTTTTGATTGTTTGTTTGTTTTCTTCTAGGCAGGAAGGTACAGCCAGTTAGTGTTATTAGCTATTGCTAGCCTTGCTGATCTGTTAAATTTTGTTTTTGTTTGTTTGTTTTCTTCTAGGCAAGAAGGTAAGAGCAAGTAAGTGTTATTAGCTATTTCTAGCCTTGCTAATCTGTTAAAAAATTTTTTTGTTTGTTTGTTTTCTTCTAGGCAAGAAGGTAAGAGCTAGTTAGCTTGTTTGGCCTTTACTAAGTCATTAAGACAGTTGTTGTAAGACAGATGTAATGTTTCAGTGTTAATTTTAACTTTTCATTGTTTGTTAATGGTTACATCTCATTCTTTTTATTAGACTGATGTTATTGTCATGTCTGACACTGGAAATGGTGTCAGACACCCACACACCATGTTCAGTGTCACATTGACTCAATCAACACCTCACTTATATAAGCACACTACACACACACAACGCAAGACAACACAACACAACACACTAGTCGTTCAACCTTGACCACGACTAGCGCTTTGGATTATTGTTTTTTTTTGTGTGTGTGTGTGTGTGTTTGCTTGTCCTTTAGATAAAACCGTATACAACAATTAACACCGGCACTGACAGCTACAACAATTAAAGAGTTAGCATTAATGATTGTTACATTATAAGAACACAAACTACAAATTACAGATAATAATGCTGCAAGTACAGTATAAATATTTACAACACCATACTGGCAGCTGTTTGCACCACCTGAGCTTATTATTATGCTTTTATTATGTGTCATTCTCAGTTTAATACAAATAGCGCATTACAGCACATATCGATATTTTCTGTTTTAATCACAGATGAATGCGGTTCTAAAATTATTCTTCCGTTGTACTTTTGGTTTTTGTTCTGCTTTCTGGGCTCATGTCTAGCATATTTATTAGACATTATATAATTAGAGGAGTCTTATATAATATAATTCCTCCCATATGTGCTATTGTAAACATTGTATTTCATGCTCAGTGATTATAGACTATAATTATCCACATAAAAATACATAAATGTTAATCTTTTTTTCTGTACTAAACATTTTAGAATAGAGCAGAAAGCTTTATTTTGTCGCATATACATTGCACATAGTGATTTTTTTCCGAACTTTGGAGGTGGGGGTCTAGGCAGGAGGCAGCCATGGTACAGAGCCCCTGGAGCAATGAGGGTTAAAGGTCTTGCTCATAAGCCCAACACTAGCAGCTAATTGAGCTTTCTAACCTAACTTCTGAAAAGCAATGGATCTAACGCCTGCATTCCACATACTAGCTTATCAATATGATTTTTTAGCAATTCTTGGGCAAGTTAAAAACTAAGTCTTAAATGTTTTATAGGAGAAGTAAATGGGAAAAAATGTTTGTTCTGGGAGATTGGTTTTGCAATAGGAAATGAATAGTGTCTGAGAATTAGTCAAGTGTAAATGAAGAAAACAATAAAATTAGCAACAGGGAATGTGGAAAGTTCAGAGACTTTCAAAGCTGTCAAAAGGATATTACTGCTGCACTGAGACAATTAGGAAACTTCCTCCCAACCATTTCCTTTAATTAATGCCAACAAAGACGGAGAGAGTGAGTTCTCATTTTCTTGTTTCCTTTTGTTGTTTTTTTTTTGTATTTTTGAGATCTCAGAACTCACACAATTGCAATCTTGAAACTTGCAAGGACTTTTTTTTAAAGGATTGTATAGTATGTAAATGTTATAACTATCTCATTTCTCAGATAATGGAATCTATTATAGTCAATTTTGAGTGAAAAATATACCTGGGATTTGTTAAAGACTTCTGGCGTTTCTTCTCAGAAGACTAATAACGAGTCATCCGACGTTAACGTTCCTTGTCTTCCTCAGCCGCGACTTATCTCTGCAGAGCCCCAAATAGTGATGTCTTAATATATTCAGTATACCTCACACATCTTTTGCATATTATTTCAGTCTTGGAGGCAGTGTACTAATGTCAGCTTTCATTTGCATAAAGCTGTCAACAGGACTTAAAATGAGTGAGTTTCTTGTTGGCAAATGTCTGATGGCAGAATTCGAGATCTATGAGTAATGGTAAAGACCTTGCTCTTGTAACAAGGCAACACTTGAAGGTTTGGGATCTATGTCTAAAGGTAAATAAATCAGCACGAATTCACAGTTCTAAAGGGAGACTGAGAAACACACAACCTAGTGTAAAGAAAACTGAGCATGAAATAAAATTGGAGTCAAAACAACAATCCAAGGTGTGAAGCACAAAAAGACATAAACTATAGCTGTGAACTCAAGTCAAGTCAAGTCAAGAAGCTTTTATTGTCATTCAACCACACACATATATATATAGCTGTTGCAGTACACAGTGAAATGAGACAACGTGTCTCCAGGATCAAGGTGCTACATAAAACAAAGACAGGGCTATAAGGACTTAGTAAGTATCCTAGATACATAAAGTGCAACTGTGCAGGACAAGACAGACAAGACAGTGCAGGACAATACAAACAAGACAGACAAGACAGTGCAGGGCAAGACAGTGCAGGACAAAAGGTTGCAAGACAATACACAAAATACACAAAAGACAGTAAACAAAAAAACAGCGCCGACCGACCAGTGTGGATAGTGTATGTAAATACCGTAAGTTCAGACAATATTGTGTGCTGTAATACTAGAATGAACACAGTTTCTTAGCAGCAGGTCCCTGAGATAGTGTATAAGATTGTGCAAAAACAGCAACAACTGAAATATTGTACAGTATGAGCAAAATGACTGAAATGTTAGACAGTGTGTGCAAAGAGCAAACAAGTAAAAAAAGTGTGCAAAACAGCATGTAAACAGTTTGATGAATGTAAGCAGCATGTAAACAAGTTGATAGATGTATATTAGAAGTGTGTATATGTGGTGTACTGTAGGTCTGTGCAGTCCATACAGATGATGTGCGTGTGTTTGTTGTGCTCAGTACAGCTGGGATATAACTCAGTCTTTACAGAGAGTTGGCGTATTTGTGCGCTTATACAGTGTGTGGGAAAGGAAAATAGACAAGACAATTAGACAATTGGTTAGCCACTGTGACAACCCAGAACACACAATAATGGCAGTTCCTAATGCTGAGCCACACATTGCCTACCCTTTGACCCTTTGGGTTTGGGAGAAGCGTGATCTGGATGATTTTAATGGATGTCACTAATACAGGCATGATGTTTTTGGAGGCAGACTATTTCTCTGGACTGTAATTTCTCTGGACTGTACCCCTCTTAATTTACCAGATAGAACATACAGATGGGTGACAAATTATAGGGGGAAAAAACAGTTACGGTCTGGGGGAGCATTTATTTTTTTTTAATACTTTTTTATGTTTCTACTCGGGGGCACTTAGTGGTTAGCACGTTCCTCCGGGTACTCCGCCGGTCTAAAGACATGCATGGTAGGTTGATTGGCATCTCTGGAAAATTGTCCATTGTCTGTGATTGTGTGAGTGAATGAGAGTGTGTACAGTATGTGCCCTGTGATGGGTTGGCACTCCGTCCAGGGTGTATCCTGCCTTGATGCCCGATGACGCCTGAGATAGGCACAGGCTCCCCGTGACCCGAGGTAGTTCGGATAAGCGGTAGAAAATGAATGAATGTTTCTACTCTTAGTTTTTATAGGGTATAGTTTCTTTATATTTATGATTCTTTGCTTTGTTTTTACTATGCACCAGTACACCAAGACAAATTCCTTGTACATATAATGCCATGATACTTGGCATTAAATTTGTGTGTGTCTGATTCTGAGTATTTTGGACCCACTTGTCACCATAGAGGGAAGGATGAATCATTTTTATCCTGATTGGAGTCAGTCTTATACTATGAGCTGGTTATGTTTCCAGATCTCGAAATAAACTTAACACCTACAAGACATTTAAGAATAGCATATTAGACAGGACTCTCTGCCAAAATAATTAATACCACAAGATCTTTTGATAGAATAGTTTTCCACCCTACAGTACACTTTAACCCACTTGCTACTTCTCATGTGTTCTTATTTTGTTACACCCAGCCATCATCCACTCGTCTGCACGATCTACAGTGTACCTTGAGTATTGTTGAGTAAATTTTGGTTAAATTATACTGAGAATAACTCCAGCAGTCTTCATTAATTCTGACATTTTGATGACTAGGTACTATAACATGTCACTGATGAGTAGTACTGTAGTGTGCCCTTTAAAAACGAAGATGATATATAATTCTCTCATTTACATGACAGTACCATGAAATCTTTTTTTAACACTTGTTAGGATGTTGGGGCCAGAGTTCAGGAAAGTCTGGAGCAGGATGGATTAAATGCTCTAAAACCTCACTGACCCAACACTGGGAGCTTGGAAATGCAGGGATTTGAACTCAAGAGTAACCCAGTGTTTATACTACTGAGCCATTACGGCTTAAACCAACACAACCTTGTGTGAATATGAAGGGTTTGGTACAGATCATAGTTCTAGCAGTCCGGCTGGTAAGTGTCTAAGTGTTCGTACATATAATTAAACTGTATATGAAATGTACATTTTGTGCATTAGGAGCTTATCATGTAGCCGAAGAAAGACTGTGGTGTTTTTTTTTTTTTTTTTCTACCTCTTTTCATGCAGGCAAATATCAGGCATATATGTTCATCAAAAGAGGAAAATAAATAAAGAAACGATGAAAGAGCTTTATTCATAAATCTCGGCTGATTTGTAAAAGCCGCATCGGCCAGTCCATATGCAATAACCATATATTTATACGCTAACTAACAGCCTTCCTCTCATACACAAATCAAAATGTTATTGCTCCATAAGTCAGCAGGTTAGCCGGGACTATGTGGATGTGCTTGTTAATAAGACAGTAGTGCAGTCTCTATAATGATCTGATAATCTGGTCTTTCAATGAGCAGTAAGGTAATCTACAGTATAAAGAATTGGGAGTGTGTGGTTGGTGTCTGGGTCCATGGGTTGGCTGAGGGCATAGTATAATTCTAGTCTTGTATAACAATGAAATAAATAAAGCCAAACAACTTTTCATCTTTAAAAAAAAAATCCATTATTTTAAATTGCTTTCAATTTCCAGGAACACAGTTTTCTCTATGGCCGTGACCTTCTGGAAGATCATTTGTCACCTCACCAACTTAATTAATGGATTCAAAAATAATTAACCAAAAAAAAAAAAAAAAACAGCCATTAACTCAATTCAGTATCATATTTAAAAAAAAGTTTCAGAAAGCTGGAAAAGGTGATGCATTTGCGAGGTAATTAACCCCCACCTTCACTCTTCACCAATAATGTTTTTTTTTTTCCCTTCTTTTAGAGTCTACTTTATTTCTTTATTTTAAGTGATAATTCCTCCCTTTGGGGTTGATTTGTACATAAAATAGCCTGCTCTTATTGAATATTCAAACAATAGCGGTTAATTTAATGGTACATTCACCGTTATTTCCAAACCCATGACCTTCCGATCAGTAGCCCAACACCCTAACCACTGAGCTACCACATCCCCATTATCTACTTGCACTTTAGTGAGAGCAGTTGTCTGGTACCACTGACAGTAGAGTTACCAGAGTTTGGCACCAAGGCCAACAAGACTCATAAACAATGACTGGAAAGAGTACACCAAAAGCTCTGCTTTAAATGCAGTAAATACCTTAATTGACCTAGTCCAGCAGCTCTTTTAGGACGACAGGAGAGGAGTTAGTCCGTGGATGCTCGCAAAAGAAACTAAACCATACACTATTCCTTGATACTGAGCCTTTGTTCTCTGTAGAACTTCCTTAGCTGAGTCCTTTCTCACTGAACACAGATACTTCACCACTTCGACTTTTTACTTTAGGATCAATAGTGAGCCTGTCGGGGCCAATGAGCCGCTCATGGTATGTTTTGTGTTAATCCTGTCCCCTTGGGCAGTGGTGCCTCACAGCTCCAAGGTCCTTGGTTTGATTTTGAGCATGGGTTAGTGTCTTTGTGTTTTCACATCTTCTTGCCATGTTCACATTTTCTTCTTTCTGTCACGTTTCTTCCGACTGTCCAGAAACATGCAGGTAGACAGACTAATTACCCTTAATTGCCCATAGCTCTGAAGAAGTGTGTGGATGTATGTTTGAATTGTGCCCTATAATGGACTCTCCTTCCTTTGTGCCCATTGTTGCTGGGACTGGCTCAATATCAACCATGACCCTGACGAGGATAAAGTGGTTACTGAGGATGATGATATTTTTGAAAACTGAAAAGATAGCAAAACTCTTTGTTTTTATCAAGATAGACATAGATGTTAGTCTAATTGACACGTGGTAACATTCTATTGTGTCAGTCCTTTAAAGAGCATCATTATGGATGTCTCTGGACGTTTCCTGAAAAGACAATGGTCAATATTATTAGAAAAGTGCTACCAAAATGAACCAGACTTTATTTTGATGAACCTCTATGAAATCTTTACAGACACAGCAGCACTATTTTAGCTATGCATTGCAATGACGCTCTGTGATGGTTCGGACGTTCCTATTTATACAATATTTTATATAGAAATCTTAATTTCTGAGACTTGATCAGGCTTCTGCCTCACTATAAACCAAGGCATTATATTATTATATTGGTATAAAGGTGTGTGTGTGTGTGTGTGTATAAAATGGCCCTTCCAGGTTCAAAGTTAAACTATTCATTCTTTCCATTTTGTTGTTGAATGTCTGCTGCCTCAACAACAAACTAAACTACCCCAAAGAACAACTGAATACCCAGCAGGAGATGAGGTAATGCTGTGCTTTTATTTTCACAAAAACTGACTCAGCCATTAGGGTAGACTGTCTAATCCCCCTTCACCCAGGCAGAGAAGCCTGACCATCTGGTAAAACACATGGAGAGTGATGTATACATCAAAAATCGTGCACAAATACTGGGTTTTGTTGAGTCACTGCTTACCGCCGTTTCTTTTCGAAACACTTATGACACACAGCATATGCGGAAAAGCTTTCAGAATATTACAGTCTACAAGGCAACAGACCTGTAACAGTCCATATGTCCATATGTACTCAATCCCGGCAACACAACTGCAAAACGGGCTTCCTGTCTAATGGGCTTTCTGTTAGGACCAGTGTTTTTAAATGGCAATCATATATCATGCATACACATACAAATGTGTTTTTTTGTAGCTATTTAGCTAGCGTTAAGCCTGTTTTGTGCTACATTCTTCTTTTTGGAATCAATCTGAGGTGACCTTTTCATTTTCATTCATAACAAGACATTTTGAAATATCAAAATAAAGTGAATCCATTTCTGCTACAAGGCACATAAATAGGATACATATGAAATGAACTATCTACCTGTCTGGGCATTAATGTCACTTTATTATAGGACAAAACTCTCCCTGAAAGTTTGTGAATTTGAATCCCAGAACCAACAAGCTACCACTGCAGGGCCTCTTAACCTTAACCTTAAACTGTATAAAAAAAAAATAGATGAATCTTAGTTGCTCTGGATAAAAGCATCTGCCAAAATGCTGCAAATGCATATATTGTACCCAGAATTAGTGCATGCATTCTCTTATAAATTCTCATTCACTTACACTTAAAGTGGGTAAAAGAGTAAAAAAGAAAGTTCGGGTCTCTGCATAAGAGCACACATGAGGCAAATATGCTGTTATTACTAAAACGTGTCCTAAGAATTTGGCAATGAAATATTGTCAGATTAACAGCAGTTAGCTTCTGCCAACTGGCTAGGCAGTAACAATGTGTAACAAGAAAATCTGTCTGCAGAAAGCAACATGTTGCACTCAGGACAGGTTGGAAATGAACAGATTCCCATCTCACTGGATGGCAGCCAAGAAGGTGGATTCTATTATAGTTCAACTAACATTGGGTCGCAATCTGGCGGAAGGATACGAGAGTTTTTGATGAACCACTGGTCACTTTCCACCTTCTGATCCTCTATGTGTATGCCCTCAGGTGACAGAATGCATCTTAGGATGGAGACAGTTGCACCACACAGCTATTCCAATTTAGCAGGGATCAAAGACAAGGGGTAATGGAATTTGATTAAATCAATTAGTATTCCAACCTTTTTGTCCCCGAAGGAAATGTCATCAAATACAGCTGAAGTGGAAGGCCAAATGAACTGCTGACTAATGGCCTCCTGGAGTCATTACTCCACACAGACAACCTGTGTTTAAAGTGTCTTATATCTAGGAGAGTCTGAATTCACAGGTATAAAAAAAGTCCCCTGGTCATGGAATTGATCACGTCTGCAATTTAGGTAAAACACTTATCTAGCTGACCTTAATTTTCATACGTTATGAGTTAGATATAACACATGTAAGGAATTTACTCACCAGAAGTGAGGATCAGGTCTCCATGGATAGTCTCTTCCCAGAAGCACTCCTGTATAATTTTGGCATGTTCCTCTGGGGAGAGCCAGATTTGGTCCCCTTTCATAGATTTCCAGGTTTCAGGTGATCTCCCTGTACTCTGGAATTGACTGAATATATCACACACTCTCTGAGGTTTATACATTTTTTTATCAGCTGGTTTGGGCATATGGTGATATCTCAATGCATGAGCACTTTTTGGACCTCCTCTTGAAGACTCTACCAAAATGTACTGACTGGAATTTGTTCATTTCATCCTCACTGGGCTGCATTCTCCAATGCCAGGTTAAAAAAATATATACAAACAGTGACAGTGAGTGTGCATGAACACAGTCCATACTAAGTGCTACTAAAACAATGAACAGCAATTAAGTGACAACGGCTGAACACGGAACATAGAACTAGTGTCTGTTTCCAAGACTTGGGAAAACTGAGTACTAGTAAGTACCTTTTTAAGGAGAAAGAAATGAGCTAGGGTTGCTGTAGATGTCAGAACTCAAATGCAATGAAGTGATGGGTTCATACTACCCAAGGTTTGTCAATAGTCGGGGCATACTTGGAGATGCTACAGGTCTGACCATGGCATTTTTCAAAACGCACCAAATTAGTCAAGCTTTCCAGGGCCACTTTATTAAAGTCTCTTATTTAAGACGGTGTCTTGAAAACATTTGACAACAAAATCAATAAGCATTCTGCTAGGGCATACTAGAAAATCGCACTCTTGACATTCTGCTTGGCCCTTTCTCTGCCTCACAGGTTTGTGGAACAACAGACCTGCAGTAGAACACACTAATCCAAGAATCTGAGATGATTACAACAGAGAAACAGTAAACTGGATATGTGATAAATATGTGAAAGCAAAACAGCAGGCTTATATTTGCAGACGGTCTCCTCAGTCACAAATAAAGTAGTTGCGGTAGACAAGACGACAGACTTTTGTTGAATAGCCATCCATTAAATCTTTCATATCTTACATTGAGTTTTAACAATCCTGCTGTTCTTTTATGTGCTTTACTTTGCTTGCGATTTATTATTATTCCTGTAAGCAAGAAATTTTGCGTTGGATGAAATAGTCCTGGCAGTAGCAAGCAGTCAAACAGCAGTTGTTAATCACGCTGAGCACCGTCACTCAGAAGACTGCAGAATGCATACCGGCTGCATCTATAAAATGACATGGAAATCTGCATTAGTTAAAAGATTAAAAAAAAGTCAGAAATATAAGACCGAATGGTACCACTAAATTGTATGGGTATCTTGATGTGTACAAACATTTAGACAAGACCTATAGAGGATCTAACCCTTTAGATGACATCTATAAAGGATCTAAAAACCTATCAATGGGGTCTATAGAGGATCAAACCATTTAGATGAGGTATACAGAATACTGAACCCTTTAGATAAGGTCTATAGAGGATCAATCCCTTCAGACAAGGTCTAAATAGGACCCTTTAGATGATGTCTGTAGATCTAACCCTTTAGATGAGGTCTGTAAAGGATCAATCCCTTAATACAAGGCCTATAAAGGATCTTACCCTTCAGATGAGGTCTATAGAGGATCTACCCTTTTCGACAAGGTTTATAGAGGGTCTACCCCACTAAATGAGTTTTAGAGAAGATCCAACCCTTTAGATGAGGTCTATAGATGATCTAACCCTTTAGATAAGGTCTATAAAGGACTTAGATGAGGTTTACATATAAAGGATCAACACCTTTAGATGAGACGGATAGAGGACCTAAGCCTTTATTTGAGGTCTATAGAGGATCCAACCCTTTAGACAAGGTCTATAGAGGATGTAACCCATTAGATGAGTTTTATAGAAGATCCATCCCTTTACAGAGGTGCTAACTCTTTAGATGAGGTTTATACAAAATCCTGCCCTTTAAATGAGGTCAAAATGTGACATTAAGAAATATATTTTTTTTTCTTTGCCTGTTAAAAGTTTTTTTGCTTGTTTTTTTGCATGTTCTATTCAACATTATTTGATACAGTTAGTGTAGATACATTGATCCAAGCTCTGCTTCTTGTATATTATGTAGCAGAAGGAATCCTTCTGGGCCTTTTAGAATCTTAGAGAGTTTTAAGGAGCTAAAAATTTCATCAAATTTTTTATTTACCATATTTTATTTTATATAGTTCATTCATTCATTCATTTTCTACCGCTTATCCGAACTACTCGGGTCACGGGGAGCCTGTGCCTATCTCAGGTGTCATCGGGCATCGAGGCAGGATACACCCTGGACGGAGTGCCAACCCATCACACTCTCATTCACTCACACACTACGGACAATTTTCTAGTTTCTACTTTTTTAGTTTAATAGTAGTTTCGTATAATTATAAATCCTTGGAAATACATGACAAAGATTCAAATCTTAAATGCCAAAAGTAAAATTAAACAATGTTATTTCTAAGAATCTCAGAAGCTGGCAGAGAAAATCTTACATTTATTTTATTTGATGTTTTTTTTTGTTTGTTTGTTTTTTTTTTGGCACATGTCCTTATCCTGAACGTCTAACAGAAGTGCTTTGAATTCTCCATCAATAAATACATCCTCGTACTGGTTCATTAGTTCAGGGACTAAGAGTATTATCATTCTAAGCATGAAAAATATAAGAATATTATTATTTATTTATTTTTATTTATTTTCATTAAAAATGTTTGTCATTAGTTATTTGAAGACAACCATTAAGTCAGTGCCAGCTTGGGAAAATTCATCCCACCACCTAGGTGCCAGAAGATCCTTGATGTCTTCCTTGTATTCTGAGAGATGTTGGGTTCAACCATGCAGTGCTAGAGCATCAGGGGGAGAATGGTGCAAAGCAGGGTGTGTTAAATTCTTTAAGGTATGTGGGAGCTAGTCTGTTTGATTCAGTTTGATGTGAGCAGCTGCATGGCTCCAGTAGAGGGAAAACAGAGCAATGGGGTAGTGTGGGAGAACTTGGGGGAGTTCAAAACATGTTGTGCAGCTACATTCTGGATTAGTTTATAAGTTTGGAGTTGTGCAGAGGCAGAACTGTCAGTGTTATTTGCAAAAGGTCAGTCTTTAAATGACAGGAGACTGAACAACCATCTGTGTGGCCTCTGTGGATAGAAATAGACAAATCCTTCTGATGTTGTTAAGGAAACAATAGCATGAATGAGTGAATTTAGTGATGAGAGCCAAGAAGGACAGCTGGTTGTCCATGAGTATGTCAAGGTTGCATGCTGTGACAGATGAAATCTGTAAGTTGTCTAAAGAGATCACATGATCTTGACATGGAGATGTATCTCCAAGGATGTACAGTAGCACAGTTTGCTGTGGTAACGTTTCAACTGATGAGCTGCCATCCATGGCAAGATGCCTGAAAGACATGCTGGGATCTGTCCTAAAACATGAGTGTCTGCAAGAGGAAAGAAGAGGATAAGTTGAGTGTCATCAGTATAGTCACATGGTGGATTTCTTCCATGTCACCTGATATTACCCATGTCGGGATCCACCAGGTACAGTAGGACACCATTACCGTGTGATCTGAATTTCACAACTCACGAGAATGGATAAGTGTGTCTTTAGATTCATTGTATCAAATGCTACAGAAAGGTTAAGGATGATAAGGACTGATAGACCAATTATAACCCAAAGGGCAGTTGTCGTGGAGTGGGTCACTTTGACAAATCTTACATAACCTATTAATCGTAAACAAAATTTCGGTACACACACATATGTATATAGTTGATGATTATGTGCCCGCATTTTGTTGACGATTAATAATATATACTGTATAATGCTAAAATTAAGAATGCTTTCAAAAACCTGTATTTTATTTTTTTTAGTTTTAATCAATTTACAAAATGCAAAGTGAGAAAATAGAAGAAAAATCTAAATCAAATCAATATTTAGTGTGATAATCATCAATTTCATATCGTATCCTAGCTAGGCTTAGCATTAAAATGATACAGATTATAAAGCAGATAGGCATACTAATAAAGTTTTTTTGTTTGAATGTGTTTTAGTTCAGGCTTGTCGGCGGCATACTTGGTAAACATGCACTTTTATCCAACATGTTTGTTCAGTCAATGATAATTGGTTAAATTAATTGGTTCATCGTTAATGGGTTGGAGAAAAAGTGGGAGGAGTTTTCATTCAATCAGACCCAGAGTAGCACGTGGAAACATTTTCAGTTTGTTTTTGTTTGTCATGCCACATTTGAGAGAGAAGATAGAAAGGCTTTAGCTAATCTTAGCAATTTATTTAAGTTTCTTTGTTTTCTTTCAAGTGTTTTATTTTGTTTTCTGTGTTTTTACACTAAGTTTGAAGTTTAATTGTTTTCAGCCCAAGTTGAGTGTGAAAGTCACACTCAGCTTGTTTATTTCATTGTTGGGCGAAAGACTGTTCAAAGGAGCAAATAACGTTTTAAATGCCTGCGTGGTCTAGAAGACAAAGGGGAAGAGGATGTTTGCAACTGTTCTTCTTATACTGAAGGACTTCATTTTGCCAGATCTGGAAGAAACTTTAGGTTTGCTTCAACCTACGAAAAGGTGAGTTGTTTTGTTTTATTTTAATGTGTGTGCAACTATTAGTAAGCTGGTGTTCTGCTCTAGATCGGAGTGTACAGTAGGGGGCGTTACAATATATAGGTTGAAACAAAGTCATTGAAATAGAACCAGCTGTGGAGGAAACTTAAAACTGAGTGAGGAACAGCCAAACTCTGCTGCTACTAAGGTGAGGTTATGGAAGAAGGTTTCAAGGCAAGGTGCAATGTAGCTCTACTGTATCAGCTACTGTAGTTGTCTACCGGGTAAAGATTTCAAGGCAGACTGGGGTTTCAACATGTGATGTTCAAGCTCTTGTTCATGCAGTGGCCAAGAAAACTTAATGCAGCAGATAAGACGCATCTTGCTTACTTTCCTCATACTGTCATACTGTACCTCCAAAGTGGAAATGGGATTAAGTGGCTCAATTAAGCACAAAATCGTAGGAACCGGGGTGCAGAATACTTCGATCATTTAGTGCTTTAAATATTTGATGTAGGCAGTAGGCAGGTTGTTTGCTGAAGGGCTGGAGAGTTGTAAACTGAGTGTCTGTGCAGACAACAGTGAAGCATGGTGGATGTGCCTTGCGTGAGATTTGGTCAGGGTTATAGGTGTCCGCAGTACTGAGAAATACAAACAAATCTGATAGTCAGCTCCTTTTAATGAACTGATCTGTTTAACTGCCATGTCTATGTTGATAGACTGAAAGAGAGATCAATGAACGTAGCATTGACCCAAAATAGAACTTCTACAAGATTCAGCAGGATTTCTCTCTACTTTCTGCCCATGGATGTTTATGATGTTAAAAAGGCTTTTCCCAATAGCATGAATAGAATTGCTATATAAATATTATATAAATACAGCATGCGTGAGGTCCTTCCCTCACTGAGTTATCAACATACCTTTGCTCCTTTATGTATGTTCCTGTCACTTTCCCTTCAGACAGATGTTGGGTACATGTTTAACAAGTCACATCAAGTACATTACCTGTACCATGTAGCGAGACCTTGACTTAATAAACTCAGGTGCATATTCCTACTAGATAGATTCATTAATTCAGGGAACAAGTTGCACATTTCACAATGCAAAGGTTACAATGCAATTAGGCTATAGGTAGAGATTGGAAAAACAGAAAATAATGCTTCTTGCTTCGCATGGGTCCAAGCACCATTAACAAGTAGGGTTTTTTTGTGAAGGTAGCTTAACGCTAAGTTTTGAAGCATCTGTTGAAAGCTGATGGAATAATTAAGAGGTCTTATGTTAAGAGGTCTAAAATAAGCCAGTCATTTCAGTTACGAATTAAAGAAAGGACAATACCGAATTTCAGCACATAATGTACAGTTCATGACGAAACCTTCCACACATCCTTATAATCTGGTCCTAAACAAATTTCAAGCTTTGCTGCAAAATCTCTATCGATCATAAGTTACAGCTAATTGTGGTGGCCATATTGTTCACAAATCTCAACATATTTTTTATGAATGAAGGTACGGGGACACGGTGGCTTAGTGGTTAGAACGTTCGCCTCACACCTCCAGGGTCGGGGGTTCGATTCCCGCCTCCGCCTTGTGTGTGTGGAGTTTGCATGTTCTCCCCGTGCCTTGTGGGTTTCCTCCGGGTACTCCGGTTTCCTCCCCCGGTCCAAAGACATGCATGGTAGGTTGATTGGCATCTCTGGAAAATTGTCCGTAGTGTGAGTGTGTGTGAGTGAATGAGAGTGTGTGTGCCCTGTGATGGGTTGGCACTCTGTCCAAGGGTGTATCCTGCCTTGATGCCCAATGACGCCTATTATCCGAACTATTCTCAGGTCACGGGAAGCCTGTGCCTGAGATAGGCACAGGCTCCCCGTGACCTGAGAATAGTTCGGATAATTGAGCAAACTGTTCCAAATCTGCTCTAAACCAGGAAATGAGAAAAATTGTCGTTAGCACTCAAGTTCTTGAGATATGGTGCAAAAGGTAAAATGCTGGGCTGTATCAGTGTCAGTATCAGACTGATTGAGCTCATCACCTTTACACCAGGAGTGCTGAGGATGTTCCCTTAACACCAATAACATGTTCTAGCCTATCATGTATGATCAGTGTCGTCAAAACCCGCTCTAAGATAAAGCAACACCAGCAAAGAGAGACAACTCCGATCAGAGGCTAGTAGAAGATGAGGCCTATATCCTAACTGATACATTACATAAATGTTATTCGTATGTAGTTATGAGCATAACTGCTGTGCTACAACCTTTTGTCGGATCTCGTACATAGAGCAAAAGTTTGATATTGTTCGATGGTTGGAGAGCTGACGGAGTTGAGGTCTGTTTTTTAATGAAGGAATTTATAACCACTCGTTAAAGATTTAGGCACCTAGCAAGTACTAAGGGAACAATTGATACACTTTTTGATGGGGTTTGAAATGAGTGAAGTTCTTTTTAAAGTTGAGCAAAACATTCTGAGCATTTATGACAAACATTAATGTTATCATCTTCAGGGTTTGCTATCAAATTGATTGATTTTAAATTGTAATTGCTGCCACATTTCAACGTTGTGTGCTTTTCTCCATTTGTGGATATACTCCTAGTTATTTTTGCTACAGTGCTAAATAAACATTTAGGATCATTTTGTAGTGCTTGTCTAATTTTCCTTCAGCCCCTTTATTGTTGCTGTAGGCTTCTTGGCAGTCTCCTTACTTACCATTTTATTTATTTGTTTTTGGTTTTCAATCAGTATTCATATTAGAGTGCAGTGGCCTTCCGAGTCACAAACGCAAGTCCCTACATTTAATATTTTAATATTCATATTAATTTTATAAATTTAAAGTTATTCATATTAACTTTCCATGTTTAACTAAAACGAATTTGCTCACCTGTTCTTGGTATACATGTCTAAATAGCTAACAGATATCTAGCAATGACCTCAGCTAGGTCGTGTTATCCACTACATTTACATTCACCAGACACCCTTATCCGGAGCGACTTACGTTTTTCTCATTTTTATACAACTGAGCAATTGAGGGTTAAGGGATTGCTCATTGGCCCAGCAGTGGGAACCTGGTGGACGTAGGAATTAAACTCACTACCTTCTGATTGGTAGCACAGCGCCTTAAACACTAGGCTACCACACCCACATTCTGTTCACTATGACGACTAATCTCCTGCCGTCTTTCTCCTCATTTTGCATGATGCCTCTCAACGTTCCTGACGACACGGACTTCTTAACCCAATAACACCGCTGTTAAAATGAAAATGGTTTCGTATTGATTTTAATGAACAAGAACAGTTCTAATCACAAAGTCGGTTTTTCTTTTCTTTGACATCTCTCTAGATTTTTTGACTCTCAATGAGCCGTCAAACCCGTCAGTGAAGTCGTCAACAGCGGCACAGCATTTTTTCGATCTGTTCATTAAGAAAACTTAAGAACAAAAAAACAATACGATAAAGAATCCTTGTTATGCCAAGACGTTTTGTGATTAACTTTTAAAGCAAGTGTGCAAGGTTGTGGCATATGGATACTTAAAGCACTTATTATTGAACTAACTGCAATTTTGAAAATCAATTCCAATTTTCGAAATCAGGCTTGTTGTTAATTGTTAGAAATAACACGTCGATAACCTAATGAGAGCTGCTTCAGTAATGTGTCTATCTATCTATCTCTAAAGAGACAAAGATTTTTCCATTTGTTTCAAGTAGAAATCTTTCTGAAATCCCACACCAGACAAAAGAATTGTTGGATGTGACACATCTGAGGCTGTCAGTCTTGTTCAGATGAATTCTTTTTTTTTTTTTATTCTGGCCACGTAATTCTAGCTAACGAGAGAACTGGGATAATATCTTTAACAATGACTGTAACAGACATGGGAGGTACAAACTAAAGATGATTACATTTTCCTTCCATCTCTATTTTGATCATCCTTCTGTGTCACAGGGATCTGGATTTTATCTGAGGAGAACATGCAAACTTCAGGCTAACGTGGTGGAGGTGGGAATCGGGGCCCCAACCCTGGAGGCGTGAGGCAAACGTGTTAAGTTCATAAACCTTCTTGCTTCCTTTCAGTTTAGCACCCAGTGTGAATGTAAAAACAGCAAACACACAATGTTTGGCAGCGCAGAAAAATGGACCTCATAGTTGTTTCCATCAATGCTAACAAAAAGTTGTGTAGAATACAGTACTAAGGAGCAATCTGCACTGATCATGTTCATCTGGTTCTACTGTTACATTTACTTTTACAGCATTTGGCAGACACCCTTATCCAGAGCGATGTACATACAGTAAGTGCTTAAATCTCTAACATTGAATACATTAATACTGGCTCACTAGGTTACATACTTACGATACCATGAGTTTAAAACATTTGTTCAAAGTTACAATGAAACAGTGTCAAAGGTTATGTTTTGTTTTTTTTTGTGCTAGTTGAAGTGTTTCCTGAATAAGTAGGCCTTCAACCGCCGCTTGAAAATAAACAGTGACTCAGACCTCTAGGGGAAGTTCATTCCACCACCTTGGTGCCAGAACAGGGAAGAGTCTTGTAGTATACTTGCCTCTTACCTTGAGAGATGGTGGAACCAGTCGAGCAGGGCTGGTACATGAAGGACAAGTACTCATCTGCATCATCTGCTTGATATGTTCAAGTAACTAGATGAAGGTTCTTCCTCAAGAAAGCAGATATGGGACAATGCCTATCTGATAATGCCAATAACAATCTGGTCTACTAATAAACCTCTGGAAACTACGACTTTGATTGAGCCATCCATGCATCCATCCATCCATTTTCTACACCACTTATCCTGCTGCATCATGATGAACCTGTAGCCTGTCCTAGGAGAATTGGTTCACAAGGCAGGGTACACACTAAGCATAATGCCAGTCTATCAAAAGCTGAGGACTAACTTTATTTCATAAAAACTATGGACCCGTATTTGATGAGTAGGTAAGGTAAGCCAATGCTTCTGTTCCTAAACATGAGCAATGCCATGACGGTGCATTGATGAATTGTCACGTTGTATAACACTGCTAAAACCACAAAGCCTGAGGAAGACTTCCTCCAGCAGCCGGGTGATGTAAGCACAAAATGAAAATGACGTTTAAAACCATAGCAGAGGATGAAAATAGACCACAAATCATGGCATACAGCAGCTGGTTCCCGGTCATAATTTATGACTTGATGTAGTGCATGCCTCTGATCTCTGTCTAGACAAGCAAAGCTGTCAACGACCGATTCTTCCAGTTGTGCATTTATTTGCAGCCTATTCAAATGGCTTCGCATCAGCTGTAAAGCCTAATATGTTAATGAAATGTGCTGGGCCATATGTCTAACCAAAGTGTCCTATGCAAAATTGCACCTGGAGTAATAGGTATGCGGCATCGCTTCATAGGACATGCAACTTTAAGTCCAGGGTTCAGGAAGTGGGGCTTGACTGTCTTAATAGGTTATGTCCCATTTTGATGGCCATGGTAATGGAAAATTTGGGAAGTTTCTTTCACCTAACTTAATTTGAAGGATGGGACATCAGCCAGAATGTTAATATTACCTGTCACACCAACCTTCCCACAGACTCACAAATCAAATCCATAACAGATGGCCTGATGCTTAAAGTACCGTAGATGTAACCTGCATCAATCCACAGAGGACACGACGTGCCAGCTGCGACGCCTCACAAACCAGACCAACATTTCTGCCATTTCAAATTTCTTTATGTAGGACTTTTCATTTCCATTCAACTTTTCAAGGTGATTTACTAATTAAAAATAAAGGCACTTACTGTACTTCTTTCAGATCGAAGGTGTTGTGATGCAGTTCATTCAAAGTTTAGAGTAAAGTATTTCCTTAAGTCCTTTCGTAGAGACTGCAGTGCAGCGATTAAAACTTTGGGCTACTGATCAGAGGGGTGTGGAGAGATATACGGTAAATAATTAACGAGGCAGTAGGCAGTGAATAAGTGCACTGTTCAATAGATAACAGTATAAATAGTAAATTGTTTGAAATAGTAGTAAAAAAAATAGGAAAAACTCTAGAAGAATATACAAAAATATATCGTATGTGCAAGTATCGGTCATAAATATACTGGGGTAAGAGATGTGTACATTTGTGCCCGTGGATAATAGATTACAATTCAATTCATTTGTATAGCGCTTTTAACAATTCTTTTTGTCTCAAAGCAGCTTTACAGAAGTATAGCAAAAAAATTAAAAATCTATCCCTAATGAGAAAACCATCGGCTACGGTCGTGAGGGGAAAAAACTTCCTGAGATACACTGGACAAGGAATAATGTAAATGTAAATTGTCCTTTCTACACCAGTTATAGTCGAGTGAACTAAAGGGTCAGCCAAAAATAAAGCAAGCATTTAAAATGGTGGCGGTGAGAGAGAAAGACTTGCAAATGAGCAGTCCGCTCGTGTGCTCATTTATAAACGGCCTCTTGCTGATGCCGGACCATGAGTGGTTTATGTAAGTCATGCCATCATTAAATAGAGTTAGAAGAGGTGAAGAGGAGATATGTTAATAGAAGGTAATGAACCCAGTCTGACCTGTATATGCAAATACTCTATATACAACTGGGTGGAGACAGAAATGTCGCCACATGTTTTACAAGATCTTTTTTCTGTTGCAGGCAAATTTTTATTTTTGTGACAAGGATGCAGTGCAAATACGTTCCCTATGTGTAAAATCCAGCCTTCAGACTGTGCTGTGATTGTTCTCGTTAGAAAGGAAGCAGACTCGGAGAACTGTTGTCTTGAAGAACAGAACAGAACATGAACATAAACTGTAGTTGAGCCCAAACTAAGATGTCACAGAGAATGGAGGATGAAACCTGGGCACTGCTGGACCATAGTTCTTAACTGGATTTTAATGCATCAGTAGCTTGGCAAAGCTAAGGAACTGCTGGCATAGCTCCTCTCAGTATCAATCCACTCTCTAATCCACAGGCACAGACATCTCTATCCTGCAGACATTTGTGGATTAACTCAATGTGGTATGCTAAAAAAAACCCAAAAAAACAACAACCGCTGTCTGATTTCTTTATTTTCCTGGTATGATTTGATGACATTATTAGTTTTAATCGGTTTGAACTAATCAGCCTTAATGCTCAATGGAATTTAATCAGCAAAACTTAAAAAAAAATAAAATAAAATCCATAGAACCATTTTCTGTACTGTTATACACAAGGTCATGGGTAACCTGGGGTCTATTCCACGGGACTGCTGGACAAAGCAGGGGACACTACAGATATAGTGTTTATCTATCACAGTCTTGCGCGCGCACACACACACACACACAAAATGTAGAGATGCCAGTCAGCTTACAACCCATGGCTTTGGACTGGAGGAGGAAACCAGGGTACCCAGAGGAAACCCCTGAAACTGGTGTTGAGCATGCAAACACCACATACTCAGGGCGGAGACTGGAAACGATCCCTCAATCCAAAACTCAACCACATGTACTATCCACTTAACCAGGGGTTCCCAAACTTTTCAGACCGTGACCCCCAATATCAAACTAGCTGTAAATTGTGAATGACACCGTCACTTAACTGTTGTAATTAATTGGAGCAAAGTTTTATTTCCAGTTTATTTTAATTATCCTAAGTTTATACTCGCATGAATACAACCGTTTTTAACATATAATAAATAAATAAATAAATAAATGGAAAAAAAAACCAAATAAATATCTCGCGAACTGCTGCGCTAAACCACTGTACCAGGGTTAAACAATATCTTCAATATCTTAAATATGTAATAAATAGTATTTAATATTGACAATCCACAAAATCGAAAAAAAAAGAAATCTAAATGTGTTGCAATGGACCAAGTAAAACTGTGCTATGCTTTCATTCTCCTGCACATGTGGTCTCTTGCTGTTAAAGCTCGTCCACGACAAGTCTCGAGATTAGGACTTTCTGAGATGCTTCTGTGCTCACCATGCTTGTAGAGAGTAAATGAGTTCTTCTAGACTTACTTTTTCACTCAAACAGTCTGGCTGTTCTCCTCGCACCTCACTTTTTTTGTATGCTTTTGGTTTCCCAAACCATTCTGTTGTATGTGAAAATTCTATTAACCATTAGCAGTCTGGGTCTTTAGTGAATAAAATAAATTGAATATTTATTAAGATTAAAAAATGGCTGCCAACTCTTTGGCCTATGAAAGGTCTAATGTGCAACCATGAACTTTTATTATTGGTTCTAATGGTCGTTTTTCTCCACTATACATACAAAACCACAATGTTAACATAGCGTATATACATTACAAACATACAATTTGATCAAATAATTAGTGTGTATGAACATCATTCTGTACACAAACAGTTCCTTCTGAAAGTGCAGAGCTAATTCTCTTTATTTATACCAGGGGTCGGCAACCTTAAACACAAAGAGCCATTTGGACCTGTTTCCCACAGAAAAAACCCACAGTGAGCCACAAAACCCTTTTGACGTCTAAAATGAAGATAACACCATATATCGTTTTTTACCTTTATGGAAAGTATAGAAAAAACTGTAGTGTGTTGCATTTATGAAATCAACAATCTGCTACTGAGTAAACGAAATTTTAGTTCTGCAGGCAAACAGTTTGAACTAACCTTAACAAAAAAGACGCTGAGTTGAAGGTTACTTTCAAATAAAATGTTCAATGTCTAATCGAGTCCTCTTCGTATTCATGACATCAACATTTTAACTTATAACTTAAAACTTTAACTTATGACGCATATTTTGAGCAAAAAAAAAAACACAGTTTATTTTAATGTTGCAAGAGCATCATGATCTTAGAATTTAGAATGACATTTTTTTTTAAAAGCTAACTAACTAAAATAAAATAAATTTAAATAAAATTTTTATTTTCCAAATCTACAGCCAGCCGCAGCAGCGGCTCCGGAGCCGCGGATTGCCGATCCCTGGTTTATACCTTATTTATACCTTTAACATATAACCAAATATATACAGGTATATGAAATTAGATGAAAAAATGAATGAGATGATAGATCAGAATTGATAGAAAAGATATAGAAAAGAAAAGATATTCTGATGAGCATGAATATGTATTATGGTCCAAAAGTTTATGCCTTTATTAAAAATTTCCCATTATATGAAACTACATATACAGTACAGACCAAAAGTTTGGACACCCCTTCTCATTCAACGAGTTTTCTTTATTTGCATGACTATGAAAATTGTAGATTCACACTGAAGGCATCAAAACTATGAATGACCACATGTGGAATTATATACGTACATAACAAAAAAGTGTGAAACAACTGAAAATATGTCATATTCTAGGTTCTTCAAAGTAGCTACCTTTTGCTTTGATTACTGCTTTGCACACTCTTGGCATTCTCTTGATGAGCTTCAAGAGGTCGTCACCTGAAATGGTCTTCCAACAATCTTGAAGGAGTTCCCTGAGATGCTTAGCACTTGTTGGCCCTTTTGCCTTCACTCTGAGGTCCAGCTCACCCCAAACCATCTCGATCGGGTTCAGGTCCGGTGACTGTGGAGGCCAGGTCATCTGGTGCAGCACCCCATCACTCTCCTTCATGGTCAAATAGCCCTTACACAGCCTGGAGGTCTGTTTGGGGTCATTGTCCTGTTGAAAAGGTGGTGTGTCCAAACTTTTGGAAGGTGTGTCCAAACTTTTGGTCTGTACTGTATATATTTTTTAAAATTTCCAATATTCCAAAATGTCCTTTTACATCTTAATATTTAAATATTCAAGATTCTACATGGTTTCTATTCTATTTACCATGATTTTACATTATTTCGACATAAATGCAAGCAAATCTCTGATATTGGGAACTCTTTAAAAGGTCATGTGGTAATTTTCTCTTCTACTGTAGAACATGGTGACTTTGACGAATTCGATGGTAAGTTTTTGCACAAAACTCGTAAAGTCCGTGCCACAAGCGGCATCGTAAAGACGTAGCAAAAAGTCTGAACGTCGTGTCAAAGATCCTGCCTTTTCTCTCGAGTTGTTGTGGATACGCTATGTAATGAAAACTTTTGTGTTTATCTGCAACAGAATGGCGAACAGAAGCGTTTTCCCTGGTGCGCTCAGACTTTTGGACCTCACCATGTTCAATAAAGAACAAAAGAAAAATTGAGGCGATGTAAATGAGCAAACGTATTACATCGACGATGGTGAACATTTTTTTGAGTTACAAATATAGCTGCAACTTTTCGGAAAATACAGTAAGTGCACGTAAAAGTGCTGCACTATTCATCTTTAAGTATCTCTAGAGTTCTCTAGCTACTTCTGAAATCAATGCCAATTTCTTTGTCCAGGGAAGTAAATAGGGCAAAAAAATTGTAAGGCAGTTACAGAAGCAAATGCACTCGAAAAGACATGAATAGTAGTAAATCCAGCCTGATTTGTTCGGCGAAAAGGACGAACTTGTCTTTGTAAGGTGATGCGCGTTTTCCTCGAGATAGCTGAGCGATGCTTAACCTTCAGTCCCGCGATGCACCATTTTAAGTTTGTACAGAGCACATGTCCTTGTAGCGCTTTAGATTGACTGCATGCATCTGAATCAACAAAAACCTGACTGTGCCAGATGACATCTGTGGAAGCATTTCTTTTAAGCATCCAAATATGTAGCTTCCATATTCATTTCAAGCTGTGTTGGATGCAGATGCTAATTTCTTCAAGCACTTTGATTTATCTTCGGATTTGCACTCGCGTTCACGTCAGGTCACCTTGTAAGTTATTTTATTTGCTACGTTTACTAAAAAAAAAAAAAAAGCTTTTTCACGACTACCTTGGATTCAGCAATGCTGTTCAGAGATTATCCAAATTTGTTTGTCTCTACCTTCTTAAATTTACCAACGTGACATGTTTGCAGTGCCGTCTTTATGCTGACTGGCAGAAAAACCTCTAAAAATGCATCTAAGATGGGGGGAAGGGAAAAAGTGATCCTGAAGTTCTCCATGTATCCAGCCAAGTGTGCTCTAGGTAGATAAGGTACGATGCTTTTATTCAGACTGCATCTATGAACCAAACTTTAGGTTTTACGTCTTAACGAAAGTATTTCAGTCTCACTCTGTTTCAGCATCAGCTGTAGTGCTTTTTAGAGCTGTGCCCGTTTTGCAAACCAATATTTCTTGCTATAGTGCTATCCTTTTCTTGTCTTTTAATGTTTCGGAGGATTACTTCATGCCATTCAAGCCAACACATTACAAAGAAGCCACTTGTCAAAGCATAGATTGATTATTATATGTAGTTGTTTGAGGATTATTTTTTTTCTGCAGAGTCATGATGATTCTGCTCACAAATTCAGATCATATAAGTTATGACAAAAAGAAATTCTACAATTGAATGCCACCCAAAATGTTTTCTATGTGGTGTAGTAATAAACAGATATTTAATTTTGGTCCACCGATCCGAATTCCTTTATCAGTGTCTTTAATAACTCGATGATCCTAAGCCGAAAAACAGACTGAGAAAAGCCCAAACACGAAACGTTTGCCAAGTTCAACATGGACGTGATCGTTATTGTGATGTGTTTGTCATTGTCCAGAGTTTCATGAAGAGTGAAGAGTAACGTCATGGTCATGGCATACAGGCTGGTGGGGAGGAACAGCGCCGTCTGGACGATGCCCATGACGGTCACCCGCATATGGTTCTTCTGCTGAGGATGAGAGCAAGACTCGGTGTTCCGTTCCATCCTCCTGATGTGTCGGCGCAGATAGAAAAAGGTTCTACCCCAAGAAATCAACAAAGTGCAGGAAGGGCAAATTAAATACAGCAAAACCAATCTAGTAGACAGCTTGTACAGAGCGCCATTTACAACGGTCCTTCCTCCGAACCTCGTCACGTTCAAATCTTCTGCCATCGGCGGCGTCAGGTACGATGCCGCACCCATCGATAGCGCAGACAGAAGCAAAGTCTGGTCGAAGAGAAATCCGGCGAGAACGACACCTTTAATGTTTTTCTTAACCCAGACGAAGACTTTGCAGTGTTGAGGAACGATTTTCATGTAGTAAAAAATGCTGATCCAAGCATTGATGGAGAAACTGGAGCAGTAGGCTTGCAAGTTTATCGTCACGTTTACTACAGGAAGCCAGTCAGGTGGTGAAAAAAAAGACAGGACAATTGAGATCGCGGCGAGCAATTGCTGAACTGTTGAATTGCCTAACACGGCCGCGAGTAAGAAGCGCATAGGCTGATGAAGGCTTGCTCCCACAACTGGCTTACAGAGGCAGAAAATGAAGAAGACGTTCAGGACGATAGCGCAGACGCAGGACGGGCTGCAAACGATAGCAAACGGCAGGTTTTTCATTTCTAAGACTATGGCCATCTTGTCATCTCTAGTGCCACTGAATTATTGTGTGCTCGTTTTTTTGTTTTGTTTTGTTTTTATACTGCAATTTTAGCAGCGTAATTCAACCCACATGTGTGTTGAAAAATGGGATATGTTAAAATGTTTTAATGGGCCTTGAAAGGCCTGTATATGCAAAACCAGGGAAAAATTGTTTTTCCTTTCTATGTTAATATCAGGATTCACATACAGTATAAACTTTAAGGCGATCCTATAAAGCAGCTAAAATGTTTTCACTATCTACAGTAGTATTTACTGTATGCTAATCCGGTCCAGTCAAGTAAAATGCGCTAAAATGGTGTAAAAACAGATGGTTATATTTAAATGATCGTGTTTTTTAAGTGCTTCGTAATCATAATTTGTCGCTAGCGTTAAAGAGGATTGGGTCGAGAAGGTCAGCAGGATGGATGAGTTCTAGTTTTCTGAGCTAAGGATATATACACATTTCTTATCAAGATCACAATCACTAATTCTCAAAATATGGTGCTTTCTGCTTTCTACCTGCTGCTAGCACCAAAGTGGATGATTCTGCACAAAGCGCTCAAATCAGGATGATTGAAACCCATCTGTTCAAGCCTCCTGACACACCTGACTCAGCTCCTCAGCTAATTAGCAGAATTTGGATTTTGGAACACTAAAATGTGTAAAACTTCACGATCATAGGGGCTCATTTGTACAGTTATCCGTGCTTCCGTGAGACTCCATGTGTAGCTCGTGTAGGCCTACAGTAACTGTGTGACAAACAGTAATTAATATCATGTAGTTGATGAAGAGAGATGATCTTGTTATCGTTCGGCCAGGGAGGCTTGTAAAGGCTAGTAAAGAGCTGGGACTGAAAGCACGGCATCTCGGCTTGAAGCATCTCTGTGAACGGTAGGATAATTTGTGTGGCTTGAACTACTCAGAGCTTCAATTGACAAGTTGTATCCTTTTTATTTGCTTTGCTTTACCCATAAATAACATCATCTAATACACTATTATTTTGTAAAAAGCTCATTTGATTGCCAAAAACCACATATTGACCAAACGTCTGATCAGACACACTGTCATCATTCCTTCAAGCATATTTACATGTGTAATGTTCCACAGTCTATGTAGAATTCATTTGATTCTTTTTTGTCAAATTTTTGCAATGGACCATAATTTCTAAGCACCTATGTAAAAACATTCGCAGGGTAAATTTGCCTGCTTGTAAATTTAAACCGGAAGGTAAAATCTAATGCGGGTTTGATCGTCCGAGCGTGTTACGCAACTGACCCTGTGCACCTTTCCACAGAGGACACCGTGTTTACGGCGTTACGCCTTATAAACCATATGAAGCAGATTTTATTCAACCGAAGTGATAAGAACACTTTTTTATTAAACATATATTTATTTACAGTATAACTGTACAATTATACAAAACAGGCCATCTAAAATAATCCATATCGGTTAGATAGAAAATAGAGGGAGTAACATATTACAAGGACACTTTCATTTGTGTAAAAAAAAAAAAACAACAAAAAAAAACTTCTTGTGGTGATGAATAAGAAAAAGGTGGAAAAGTAACGGATAAACAGATGAGACGTACAAGTGAATAAATGTAAGTATGCCATTCACCCAGCAGAAGAAGACACCTCTACAGACAGCCTACATCTGTGCATGGACTAGTTTAATATCTGACTACGGCAATATTTTATCGGACTACTAACTTTGACTTGCGTTTTTTTTTTTGTTGTTGTTAATTTTTTTTTTACTTTAAGCATTCTGAATAAAATAAAAGCTAAAAACGTTAAAAAAGAAACCAAACATAAAAAAAAAACAAAAAACATGACGACTAAAATACTGTTTAAAGAAGATATGAGAGTGGTAATACAATGTCAAAGAAAGAAGGATGAGGATACATTTAAAAGGCTGGTATTGTCAGATTCCTTTAAGTCGCTGGGTTCTTGAGCTACGTTTTGCCAAATCGTTGGCCGTCAAGAAGTCCAATCGCTGTGCGAACACCAGCCGTTAAGGATTCCAAATAAATAGATTGGGGACTAAATAGAGAAAATGTCATGTAGAGTTTGTCATCGGAAAGCTGGCATGACATTTCACACCTTAACAATGACTATTTATTTATTTATTATTTTTTTTATTTTTTTTTTAAAAACATCATGATTCACGTTACCTTATATTCAAATGTACATTTTACCAGCACTAAGATTTTCAACCCATTTTCCATTTGAACTCCAACACCAGGACTACCAGACTCCAGGATCCGAGTCCGACACACGTCTGGAAACGTTCTTGATTGCTGCCGACACTCGTGGATAATATTTATCTTTCTCTACATTATACGCAATGGATACTGTCAAATATGTTCCATGAAAAGAAATTAAAGTGCAATGAAAAATGAATAAATAGAATTTTCAGCCCATACTCTTGCACTGAGCCTTGTACTTTATCTCCAGCAGTTACAGGAAGGGGGGCGGGGCCTTATGGTAGGCATAGTGTTGGTGAGTTTGTGGATAATAGCATTACACTTTAGTTCAGAAAGTCTCCAAAAAATAACCAGATACTGCTTCTTTAAGATTTTCTCAGAGGAAATATTGTCCAAGAAATGCAGGGACGTTCCTGAAAACACCATCACCAGACAGCACAACCCCAGACCCGCTACTCCGGGCCGACAGGTTGGGCATCTAATAGCTACTACCTACCCAAATCCAAAGACCCCTACAGTCAGTGATGGATCTTGTCCACGCAACTCAACTCGTGCTAGGTAAAGTTTGCACCACAAGCGTGCAAAAGGACAAAAGTTGTAGAGGGACGATCGGCGGCTACAAGGCTTCCATCAGATGTAGTACTCCTTCATGCTGTCCCTTATAGTCTGGTTCATGTGAAGTTCTGCCCTGTAGGCAGCTTCAAGGCTGCGCCTGTGCTCCTTCTCCTGGATGCTGGTAGTCCTCTGAATCTGCCGGTGTTGGTACAGGAAGCGTGCCATCACGGCGAGCAAGCACAGCGTGACGAACACCACAGCTGTGACCACGCCTGCAGCCAGAGAAGAGCTTTAGCTTATTACCTTATCGCTGTTCATAATCCAAGCCCTGTTTGTGGTTTATTTGGTTTATCAATTGCATTTTGCTTAGTATCCTTGCTAATGTCTAAAAAAAAAAACCTAGCATTTGCTAGCATTTCCCTTACTTAGCTATATACAGTATTATGTGACATCAACAGTAAAGCACCTGAGACTTCAATGATGCTTTCTGGGGGGTATTTTATTACCGCCCTCCTTTATCAGTACACACAATTAAAAAAAAACTGTTCAGAAATAGAATCCAACCAAAGAAGAGATGAGCACAAAAAACCTGTAGGATCGCTTGTGCTAATTACACACTCCAGTGCCTCTTACAAATGGCACCATAAAGCAGATTGTGGATATATATACAGTACTGCACCTCCAATTACTGCCGAATCTCTTGGGGTGTCTTCTTCACGACGCTTGTTATCCGTACCCGCCTCTTCCCCGTGGTCTGCGGAAGGAGGACAAAAACTGGTAAGAAGAAACAAATGCTTTTTCTACACAATGTACGTAGTATTAATCAAGGCGGTTTGTGTTGTAGAGGCACCTAAAAACAGTGGCTGCTTGGAAGCAAAAGAAAAAAAACTACCTAGACGGGATTTAGTGGTTGATAAATCTGCCAGCGCTCCACAATTAGACTCGAGCAAATGGCCTCGTATGCTGACCAAAGAGCTCCCACGGTTCAGCAGCGCTGCCTTTAGTGGAGCCACGTGATTGTACTGAACTGACGAAAAGCAACCGACGAAACCTTTGGATCCCGCTTGAGCTACTTCATCATCTAGCGCTTCAGTTTCTGCTAAGAAAAAAATGGTGTGATTAAAGCAGTAACAGTAATTATTACTAGCACTTATACATTGACATGCCAATCATTCAAGGCAAAAAGAATGAAAACGCAACGGCACACGGTACGTTTTCGAAGACTATTAGAGAATCGCTCACGTCTCGGCCGAGAATATAGAATATTGGCGACGCTAAAGTCGGACATTTAAAGCCTTTTGATGATTTAATGCCTGTTTTTAGTCACTGTTTTTCAAAGCCAGCGCAGTCTCCTCGGAACGTAACCTTGTTTTGTCATATGAATTAATATTTAATCTCCCAAATACAAGTCTGACACTTTGAGTTTCTGAATAAAAGATTAACGTCTCTGTGGAGAGAAGAAAAAAAGTGCAGAGTGTACTTAAAAATCCATTTGGCCTTCACTTAATGACAAATGTGCAAATTTCCATGCATATATGTTTGCTTTTGGAGAGGCATGATAAGCAGCAGGACAAATTTAAGCATTAGGGTTTTTTTTATAAAGTTATTTTTTTTTTAATAATAAAAGATGCATTCATTCAGTTATTGTGATCCAGACTTTTTTTTTTAATGAATAGGAAAAGATTTGCTGAATCAGTCATGTATATTAACTGTACATCGTTCTCTTACCTGTAATTTTTCCTAGGGTCAGTGACCTCATCGAGTTAAAGTCGGTGTCCTGTGAGAGGGTGTACTTTTTATTGTCTTGATCGACCTACCAAAAAATAAATAAATAAAAGGGCAGCGTTTTAGTTCGTTTTGATCTGCATGCAGCTTCTCAGAAATCGGGAGGACTCGAGGAACCTTGAGAAGAACCAGATAGAGGGGTTATAATATATTTTCATTCCAGTATACAGGTAAAGAGCAGATTGTTCCGTTCTCACACACACACACACACACACACACAGAAGAAGCGAATTCAAAAATAACGTTAAATAGAATAAAAAGAAATTAGCTATAAAAAGAAAATTATAGAGCTATATAGCGCATGTATATACTGTAAGTGTTCAATTTATAGCCATAACATCATCGCTTGTTGTGACTATTCACAATTTATAGCCATAACATCATTGCTTGTTGTGACTATTCACAATTTATAGCCATAACCTCATCGCTTGTTGTGACTATTCACAATTTATAGCCATAACATCAATTTATAGCCATAAAGTCATCGCTTGTTGTTCACTTATGTTGCCTCCTAGTGGTCCAGCGGCATTTCATGCTCACGTTGTTGTGGCCCGGGTTTGATTCTTGGTCAGGGAGCTCACCCAGCGACTGAAGAGTCAACTCTGAGTGCTTGTGACATGCCCGGATAAAATAGGAGGGTTTCGTCAGGAAGGGCATCTGGTGTCGCGACACCAAACCGAAAGCACCAAAAGTACAACTAATCTCTTGTTCAGGAAATTTTGATATAACTGAATATAATTGAACTCATTGTACTGGAAGACCTTTGATTTGAAAAGGGAACGGAGCACTGGATTGCTTTTTCGATCGCAGAGATGGGGACTCAAGTCATATGACTTGACTCAAGTCAGACTTAAGTCACAAATTTGAGACTTGCTCGACAAATATTAAAAAGAGACGCGACTTGACTTTGACTTGTCATCCATGACTTGAGACTTGACTCGGACTTGAATTAAATGACTCAGAGATGGGGGACTCGACTTGACTCGAGTCAGACTTAAGTTGCAACTTTGAGACTTGAGACTTGCTTGACAAATATTAAAAAGAGACTCGACTTGACTTTGACTTGACTTGAGACTTACTTGTGACTTGCACATGTGTGACTTACTCCCACCACTTTTCGATCGTCTTGACGTTTTACGGTATCTGTGTATTGTACCAAATACATTTCGTCATAACCCTTCTACTTAAGAAGCGATCCGAATCGACTCATCTGTACGCAGATAGTTTTTTTCGGGTTAGATCTAGATTACGTACCTGAACGTAGACGTCTCTTCCTTCGCGGTGAAGCCGAAGTCGGTGAAGCTTCCCGTCTGCAAGACTAGTGAGCACGGGGCTGAAGATGCTGGGCTTTCGCTCCTTATGAAGCCGATACCAAATCTGCAGACTCCCTATAAGATGAAATAAATGAGAAAGCACCTCACATTGAGTTCTTTTAACTTTTTTCCACACTAACTGCTTTATTCAAGATTTTGTTCTTGTTTCATTATACAATTATTGCAGGTCATTTCATATCCTAGAGCTAAAGCTTACGTTTGAAGTCCCCTGGGTTTTTTTTTTCTTTCTTTTGTTTCAGATGACGTAGCGGGTGGCGCGCGCTCGCGCGCGCGCGCGCGCGCGCGGCGGGCTCGCTTGCGCTCTCGATCTAGGCTCTATGCGATCGAATCGAGCGCGCGAGCGAGAGAGAGAGTGAGAGAGAGAGAAGAGATCGGAGAGAAGAGGCGGAGAGAGAGAGAGATAATAGAGAGAGGAGAGAGACGGAGATAGAGAGAGAGCGAGAGAGAGAGAAGCGATAGACGGAGAGAGAATGAGAGAGAGAGAGAGAGATAGAGAGACGGGTAGAGAGAGAGATAGGAGCGAGAGAGTACACGTAGATATGATGAGAGTGATAGAGAGAGAGATAGAGAGGAGTATATAGACGGATATATATATATATATATATATATATATACGGTATATATATATATTATTATATATTTATATTACCGTATATAATATTATATATATATATTATATATATTATATATATTATATATATATAATATATTATATTATATAATGTGTGTGTGTGTGTGTGTGTGTGTGTGTGTGTATATAGGTCAATGTTGGCCCTGATGGTCCGTCTAAAATATTCATGTATAAATATTCATTTCATCTCTGCCTCTAGCTCTTTGCTCAAAGCCGAGCGTGTCAATGTGCACATTAGTACCTCGCCCACACACGTGACTCACACGAGCTGAGACACAAAGAGGGTTTTGTCTGATCAAGTGGAGCAAGGTCAATTCTGGAATAAAAAAAAAAAAAAAAAAAGCACACCACAATGTTTTCGAGTGGCTTGCGAAGGACGTTCCACGTTATCCTGCGCTTTTTTACGAAGGTGTTAATTGAGCGAGCGTTTGAGTTTAGCACAATAGCGCTTTGACTGCAGAGAAGCTCCAGGGTGTTCATCAACCCTGCACTAGATGTGTGCAAGCAAATTTTTTTTTTTTGTGAGTGCTGGGAACAAAATAACAATAACATTAAAAGTCTAGTGCGATGTGTGCATTTTAGTAGTATGTTTATTTTAGTTTATTATTATTTTTTTTTAATGTAATGCACAAAATACAGCTTACAGCCAGGAAATTCTACCTTTAGATGATACAGCATAAGTCTAGAAGGCCAATTTGGATTTATGGTAGGTTTTTTTTTTTTTCTTAAAGAAATAGTGCTGGCGCCTGTTGTGCAGATATAAAGGGAAAAGAGAGAGAGAGGGAGAGAGAGAGAGAGAGAGACACTGTGCAACTCCCGTGTAAGCAGCCACAGTTGCACTGTGTCTGGGTGTTTTTTTTTTTGTTTTTTTTAAAAGAAAGGCAAAAAAGTTATTTTTAGTTTTATTCAATTCACCATAGCTCATTATATTTGCTTGCTAACAGACATTGTTTGTTTTTCTTTCTTGCGTCATGAGCTGCGACCTGATTGGTCAGAAGGAATCACAGAAAAATGAAACGCGTTACGTGACTCGCGTGTTTTTGCTTCTTGGCTCCAGATTCCACGAGTTTGAACATAAGCGGAGAGGAAAGTGGTGATGTTCCTGAAATCATCAATAGTCATTAACGATTAAAAGTTTCGAGCCCTAAGCTATCGCTGTTGCTCTAAAGAAGCTCTGACTACACTACAGTCCTAGAACATACAGTACAGACCAAAAGTTTGGACACCCCTTCTCATTCAAAGAGTTTTCTTTATTTGCATGACTATGAAAATTGTAGATTCACACTGAAGGCATCAAAACTATGAATGAACACGTGTGGAATTATATACGTACATAACACAAAAGTGTGAAACAACTGAAAATATGTCATATCCTAGGTTCTTCAAAGTCGCCACCTTTTGCTTTGATTACTGCTTTGCACACTCTTGGCATTCTCTTGATGAGCTTCAAGAGGTCGTCACCTGAAATGGTCTTCCAACAGTCTTGAAGGAGTTCCCAGAGATGCTTAGCACTTGTTGGCCCTTTTGCCTTCACTCTGTGGTCCAGCTCACCCCAAACCATCTCGATCGGGTTCAGGTCCGGTGACTGTGGAGGCCAGGTCATCTGGCGCAGCACCCCAACACTCTCCTTCATGGTCAAATAGCCCTTACACAGCCTGGAGGTGTGTTTGGGGTCATTGTCCTGTTGAAAAGGTGGTGTGTCCAAACTTTTGGAAGGTGTGTCCAAACTTTTGGTCTGTACTGTGATGGAGATCTTTAGACTTCAAGCTTCAACCAAACATCCTGAAAATCTCACTCTCTCTCTCTCTCTCTCTCTCTCTCTCTCTCTCTCTCTCTCTCACTCGTTTCAGTCTAGCACCCCTGCTGCTCAAACTGCACGTATGACTATTAAGGAAAAATTCAGAATAGGAACTGAATAAGCCTGAGATGAGGTGAAATCCCCAGAAGCAGTGGATGATTTTTAAATATTAATATGCAATTTAAAATGTAAATAAACATACCCCGAATAAAGCAGCGTTCACTTTCTCTACCTGTCTGCATTAATGTTCACTATACGCTCAAATCGACGGCTCTACTGACTCGCTCATTTTGAATCCGTCTTTCACTACACGCTAATCCCTCAAACTCTTTACTTCCTCTTCCGTTAAACTCCATGCGATCGCTCCGGTCGGCCATCATCTCTCTATCTCTTTGCTATTTTTCATATCGTGAGGACGGTTTGTACGCATGCTGGACAATCCCGGAACCAAACTGTATGAAATCTTAGCTCGGTCTTGATGCCATTTTATTTTCGAGACACAACGCGGTCCTGCGCTGTCGATGTCGCTAAAAGCAGAGATTTCATGGCAGGAGCGAGCGTCGAAACGGCGTCCCACAGCACAGCAAATCAACAGTCACCCTGTCATGGCGTTTAGGCAAATGGGAAATTTGTGCTTCAGCGGAGCACTTGAACGCAACATAAATCGCATTTATTGGGTTCGGCTGTGAGGCTGCGCTCGTTTTAAAGAGAGACTCTGACGCGCAAGGCTGCTTGAGCTGACATTTTGAAATACTCATGATTATAGAGCAGACTCTTACAAGTCGATGGCCTCGTGGCACCCGTCTAATTAGCGAAAGACAATATCAATATGGGAGTTATAAATCTTTCACGGGCTAATTGTTCTAAACTCCGAGGTGGACACAGAACAGGCGATGACATGTTCTCGCTCATCGCCATTGCCTCACAACCTTTCCCATAACATTAGTACGGTGTGATAAAGTCAGCGCTAAATTGTTTGCATTTCTTTGTTCCAGATCATCGAAGTGTTTTTTTTTCCCTCTTACCATTGCGAGCGAGGATAACCGCAACGTACTGCTGGGTGAAGGTGTTGATGGTGAGGAGCATAGCAGGACTCTGTGTGGTGAGGAAGCTAAGTGCCATGTTGTCTCTAGACTTGCTGTACACAGAGGATGAGGAGGAAGAGACCTGCGTCCTGTTTTGTATGACGGAGAAAGGCTCTTGGAACGTGTACGTCACCGAGGAACCTCTCTCGAAGGACACGGATACCTCTGGGGAGGAAGAGAAAAAGCAGGTTAGTTGGAAGATGCTTTCGTATAGTTTTCAAAATGGATGAAATACATCTGAGGTGAGATTAGTATAAAATTTGGACTAGTATATCGTCTCGGAGTTTAGTACCATTTTCTGACAAGACACGGCTCCTAAAGCAAAGACTAGCTTCAGAAAGTCAGACACACATTTACACAAGTACTTGAGATTGAGTCGTGTCCTGTAAGATACACATCTGAGACGACAAAGGTAGCAAAATATTTCTTCAGTGTTTAAGCTCCAACAGAATGACCCGACTTTCATCAATGAAAAATCTTTAAACTTCTCTGAGAAGTGAAGCTCGATCAACCAAGGAAGGGCTCGGGAAGCTAAAAGTTTCTCTGAAATCCAAAGCTTCTTTAATAAAAACAAGCATCGCCGTCATGGCTCCGCTACGATTGTGTGTCTGTGTTTGACCAACTAGACGTAAGAGGGTCAAAAGACGCACTAATATCTCTCTTGGCTTTGTCCAAAAAGCACCTAAAGGTCATGTGGAAACAAGCTTATCTGTCCAAAATGTTCTGAATACCAAGTATTACATGGTGCACTGTGGAATTCCAGGCACTACTGATATTTCCTTTATTTCTTTATTTATTTTTTTTTAGAAGCGGGACTGGAAGGCATGTCAAGACAAATCAACGGATCAAAGCACAGGAGCAAGCCGTAAGAAAAAACTCCAAGTCTCAAGAGCCCTCAGGCGAAAGTTTGCCTTCTAACATCCCAGTGATGTGAAACAGGACAAGAAAACGCAGGCCTGGAACGAATCCGAACCCGATCGGATATCTCTAGAGAGACCCGGAAATAGCCGTCGTGCCGCGTTCAAGCTCGAGAGGTTCTCCGACCAGACTTCCAGATGTGCCACACGTCTGGGAACTCCATGATTATCAACAAAGCAGTTGGTGAGTAAACGAGATTTGAGCTTGATTTATGATTTTTTTTTTCTTTTCCTGATCAGACGCAGGACTTGAACCCATTCTGAAGTGCAGGTGTAATGCAACCGACTGAGGAGCTGGGGAAAAAAAAAAAAAAACCTGCTTTCCGAACAGGCTGTAAATCTCCCTAACAGAACAGATCGCTTCCAATAGGTATTTCTGACATTCTGTGATCTATTTACACAGCTGTCAGTTATAAATTGCGTCTAGTATTTCACACCGTACAGCGTCTTCTCACTCAGAAACGGATGAGAGTTGGATTACTTATGGCTGTAGTGACAGAAACATGACAGCTCTTCAGTGCACATCAAGATGAACATTTATATGAGAAGCGCTTAAGCTGCATTCTGTCCCATACAAACCCCTGTCCTTTTATTTAACCAAAAAAAAAAAATAAAAATTACGCCTTGTTAGCGCAGAACTCTGGATATGCCAGAAGTAACATATAATATTTATGTCGAATATCTCGGCTGGCTCGAGAGGAAAGAAAGATCCGTTCTTTCCTTTTTTTCCCCTTCTAAGCACAGAATAGCGAGAATGATTATAATAGCAACCAAGATGAGTAATGGACTTGAACAAAGACCAGCCAGAGAATAGGAGCTTTGCTGTCTCGTCTTATCGTCCCGGGCTTTGATCGGCTCTCGGAGTCCTTGATTTGCATGCAGATCTTGGCAGTATCGTGCAAGGCCGGGGTGAAAGGACTTTTTATTTGATTTATTTAATTATTTCTTTTTGAAAGAAGGACCATGCCTTTTTCCTCACACACACAACCCTGAAATTTCTTTCGCCATTTTATTTGGTCTGTCCAAATCGCCGTCAACTTCTGGTGTCTATGAATATTTTATTTGCAATGCCCGTTTTATAATAAGTGAAATAATGCTTTGTTAAAGAGAACAGCACAAAGCTGCTCGCTTCCACCCACACACACACTCGAGCCCGGCCGGCGAAGCCCTACAACCATCAACTCCAGATGTGTAACGAGGTTAAGACGAGTCAATATCGCCTAATTGCATTGTCGTGATGGGAGGCCGGGCTTTTATTGCCTTGAAAGATGTGAAAGGAAAGTGGTTTTGTTTGGAATTTCAAAGAATCACAAGGGGGGAAAGTCACACTCAGCAGACTTCCTGGCTTTTTTTTGTTTTTTTTTGTTCGGAGCATCAAAGCGATCCGACATGGCGAGAGCCCATTCTGAAGTTTTGCGTTGGAACGTTGAATATTACAGAAATTGTTTATGTAAATGACACCGAACACCTGACGGAGTGATGTTGCACCGTCATTTCATCACATCTGAGAGGTGAGCATGGAGGCAAGCGCTGCTCATTAAGCGGCGACGTTAATTACCATATTTTAGTGTTTACAATCTTGTAAAAGCCGAGCTCTGAATTTTTCATCAGATTATTCCTGCAATGTTCATTAAGGAGAAAGCACTTAGAACTGTGAATCCACTCATTGACACTAAATAGTAGATAATTGGGCAAGTGTGCATGTGTCTTAGACTAATAAGCTCCCACCGAAATACTTTGCTACCTATACTGTTTTTTTTTTTTTACTCTCTCTCTTTCCCTTTTTTCTTTCCCGGAGCATTGCTACTTGTCCGTTTGATAAATACTGTTGCCATACCTTCCTTGCAGGAGGGTCCTCCGTATGCCGAATGTGTGCAGTCGCACACGTAGCCCGTACTCTTCTCCACACACCTGCCCCGGTTGTGGCAGATGCCCACAGAACTGCTGCAGTGACCCGCGCATCCCGAGCTCACGCCCGGGGTCACCTTTGCCCTCTCGTCCAGGTCGAAGGTTGCACCGTTTACCGTCAGCGCTCTCATGCACCCCAGGAAGCCTCGCTGTCTGGATGCTGTTCCTCCTACAAAAAAAAACAACAACAAGAACTCGCAAATCAGATGGTAACAACCAGTTCTGCTTTCTCACATTATCGTACACTGACTTTGTAGACTTCATAATCCTATCAGACTCAAAGGTCTAAGTGTTTCCAAATGCTACAGAGAACATGCCGTTATCTTTTTTTTTTTGCGTCTTCTGCTTTTGCCCTCCGTGACCTTCATGGCCACCAGGTCTATGAGAGCCGAGCAGAGAGAATACAAAACAACGTGCGCTAGACTAAAGAACCACATCGCTTTACTAAACACATCACACCAAGCAGTTTTGCTCCTGTACCTCTGGAGGTCCTTTTTACCGGTCCTCTGGACTTCCGTTACACAGGCGGAATGGAATTTGACAGCAATTTATCATTTTAAATCGGTCTAAACATGCTAATTATTGTATGGTCATAAGTCTGATATAAGGGGGCACTGTGGCTTAGTGGTTAGCATGTTTGCCTCACATCTCCAGGGTTGGGGGTTCGATTCCCGCCTTCACCTTGTGTGTGTGGAGTTTGAATGTTCTCCCCGTGCCTCGGGGGTTTCCTCCGGGTACTCCGGTTTCCTCCCCGGTCCAAAGACATGCATGGTAGGTTGAGTGGCATCTCTGGAAAATTGTCCGTAGTGTGTGTGTGAGTGAATGAGTGTGTGTGTGTGTGTGTGTGTGTGTGTGTGCCCTGCGATGGGTTGGCACTCCGTCCAGGGTGTATCCTGTCTCGATGCCCGATGACACCTGAGATAGGCACAGGCTCCCCGTGACCCGAGAAGTTCGGATAAGCGGTAGAAAATGAATGAATGAATGAAAGTCTGATATCAAGAGAGTCAGGACTCTGTTGTGTTTTGTTTTTTTTCCCCTCTGTTGATGACCTTACACGGAATTCGAGTGTTTGACGATAACACCTTGGAATTTTGGATACCTATGAGTGTCAACTTTCATATGAGCTTCATATTAACCTTCGCTCTGGAGCGAGACATGATGTGTTCAATGCTGAACATGGACAACCTCTGTTATTTGGCTTCTGGTGGACGAGTAAAGCTTTGAACTTTGCACAGATTTTTGTGTTGAACTGGTTCTGATTTTTACCCATCTCACAAACAAACAGACTAACAAACAGGCACAGGAATCCACTCAGAATGTGATCAGTATAAGGTTAAGGTGTTGGACTACTGATCAGAAGGTCATGGGTTTGAATCCCAGGTCCACCAAGCTGCCACTGTTGGGCCCCTGAGCAAGGCCCTTAACCCTCACTCTGGATAAGGGTGTCTGCTAAATGCCTTACATAATGGTTAAAAGCCCCCTCAATCTCCTTGATTTAAATTTATCCAGTTTATTTCTAATATTTTTTCTGTCTAGTTTTTTAAAAATACCCCAGAATAATACCACTAACAATACTACTAATAATGATAATACCTAGAAGCTTTAGATGGATTTTGCAATGTATTATAAAAGTATGCCATAGAGAGCCTGAAAAAAAAAACCTTTCTATGAATAAAAGTGCTTCCTGCTGAACAATAAAAGCATCCAGCTCTTGAAATCTACGCCTCCTCCTACTCCTCTGTCTCTCTGGACCATCTTGAAGTCTCTAGCCAACTTACCCACAAAGAGCTGGTTGTTGAGTTGCAGACGTATTTGTGTGTGTGCTGGAGGCTCCAGGAAGCGTAGAGGCAACTGGTCGACCTGCAGCGACGCCTCCTTTACGTTCCTCTCAGCTCGGACCCAGTGCCACTGGCGGTCGTTCAGTGGCACCGGAGATTTCACGTTTAACACGGTCGGCCCGTATCCCGCGTCGAACGACAAGGTAGCAGCCGAAGGAGCTGAGGGAGGGGAAAAGGAAAAACCTGGATTCAGATACAAGAGTAACATTTTTGAACAAAATAGATGTTTCAGCTCTTAGCAATTATCTTCATCATGCTAAGTTCAACTGTTGTGCTACGTTCACACGTGCGGCGACTCACAGCGACGGGAGTGAAGACGCTGCATCATCTTTATTTCATATTATTAGACACTTCTAAATTTTGTACACGGACAACTCCAGACTGATTCATTTTAGCAAGAGAACTAATTTGTTGTCAAGCGGACTACTAGTCGCACCACTTGCTCATAAACGTTATAAGCTTTAGAGGCTTGTACAGCTACAAAATCGCTGTATCGGTGAACATACCATCAGAATGCTTCCGTTTCTAACTTTGTTCAGAGTTTCCAGGGGCTGATTATTAAGGTTTATACTGTACGTAAATAAACAAAAGTCATTTCCTTTTGTTAAATTTTCTCTCAAATTCATGAGGGAATGTTAAAGATACGGTCGATCCTAGTCCATGCATGTTGGTCAGGATAAATATCGATAGACGCCGCTGAAGTGCCAGCACCAGATCTGACATTATAATTTATTATTTATTATTATTATTATTTTTTTTTTAATAAATCTGTATATCTGGGCAGAATATCTCCCCAAGTGCTGGCAAAACCGATAAGACGGCTCTGTATATTAGGGAACGTGGTGAAGTGGATTTGTAACGCTGATAAACGAACGCACCTGTTTATCTCGATATCGTTCCACTCCATATCTCTCCTTGTTTACTGCACGTTTAGTGTTTTCTCAAACCCCGATAGCTTCCTTGTTCTGATCGTCAAGGCTAATCTGGAGTTTTATAGGCCGACAGACGCGCTAGATATGCGTGTATCTTCTAAAGTATTCCATGTCAGAGCTGCATGATGAAGTGTACAGTATAAAGCGTTAGTAATGAACATAGCAGCTGAAAGTCACTCACAGCTCAGCTCGACTCTGATGAAGTCTTGTGAACCCACGTTTTCGACGAAGACCCCCGAGGGCGTGCCGGTCTTGAAGTAGAAGGAGATGTCGAAAGAGAGCTCCATTTGCGAGGCAGGGAAGAGCAGGTACGAGGTCTCGTCGTAAAAAGACGCGGCGTTCCAAACAGACTCTGGCAGAAAGGATAGAGATTCTCAGGAGATTCACGTCTTTGATTCACAGCTGGATTTAATTAGGTGCAGGAGATTTCAAAGTCTAATCCTCAGGGGGGGGGGGGGTGTAGGGGAGAAGATCACCTACTGTCACCGGAGCATTGCAGGGGCCCGACGTTGAAGACTGCCTCAGATCTCGCTCGGTTTGTGTCTCCTATTACTATTCCGCTCACTGGTAAATCGTCTTTATAGGACAGGATCCCGGTATCGTTTTCCCTGAGAGCAGCACAGTAACGAGTTCAACCATGTTTTACGAGGCTCTGGTTGCTTGTCTAGTGGCTGGTGAAACAACTAGAGAAGCAAATGTAATAACACAGTCATTCGCTCGGTTACCATGAGTCTCGGTCAGCGTCGCAGTTGCAGAAGTAGTTCATATCGATGCAGTTTTCCTCCAGACTGCAGGCGCAGTGCTGAACACCCGGAAGTAAACCTCCCCAATACGTCCTTCTCTCACCACCACGCTCCAGCCACCAGGACAAAGGAGCACCATCTACACACACGTACACAAAACACACACGTTCAGGTCCGGTTGTTCTGGAATGCCTCGTTTAGCTCACTTTGGTATAGATAAGTGTCATTTGCAGTACAAACGAGTCGACTCTTTGAATCGGATCTTTTAGGAGAATGTTGAGAGCTGATTAGCCTTTATTCTTTAACAGATGTAAGCAATACTGCTGCTCTCACAGTGCAATTGAATTAAAACGCTTCCAAATGCTTTCTTCAACATCTGGACTGTTTGTTGATTAGCATGAATCATGAGGCGTGCGTTTGAGACTCGGCTGTGCGTATGAGGCGGCGTGACGGAGAGGATTATTTTGTCACTCAGAGGCTACAGAAGCTAGAATGAGAAGAAGAATCGAAGCAAAGAATGTCATAGTGTTACTTTGTCACCTGGTTAATAACCTAAGATTCTGTTTAAAAAAATGGCAGCTTGTTGCTTCCGAGTCAAAAGGATCGCTTGTTCTTGAACTAATCCTGGAATCAGATGAAAAACATATCAGTGGAAGCTTCTAATAGGATACCAACACCAACCTTCTCATAAACACAGAGTCTTTGAGGGACCTACTTGAGTCCATTTTAAAGATTTCAGGCTAGAATTTCATGCTGAAAACTTTGGGCCATTCCTATTACCTTTAAACATGGAGTTTGAAATCGGAGCTAAAACGAGGTCATTTTTGCCTAAAACTGAGATCAAAGATCGACAGCCTTTTTTTTTTTATATTTAAATGACTGAATTTGACACGAGGGCATGGGGGCACGGTGGCTTAGTGGTTAACACGTTTGCCTCACACCTCCAGGGTTGGGGGTTCGATTCCCGCCTCCGCCTTGTGTGTGCGGAGTTTGCATGTTTTCCCCGTGCCTCGGGGGTTTCCTCCGGGTACTCCGGTTTCCTCCCCCAGTCCAAAGACATGCATGGTAGGTTGAGTGGCATCTCTGGAAAATTGTCCGTAGTGTGTGAGTGAGTGTGTGAGTGAATGAGAGTGTGTGTGTGCCCTGTGATGGGTTGGCACTCCGTCCAGGGTGTATCCTGCCTCGATGCCCGATGACGCCTGAGATAGGCACAGGCTCCCCGTGACCCGAGAAGTTCAGATAAGCGGTAGAAAATGAACGAATGAATGAATGACCGAATTTGACACACAATCTTAACAATTCTGGATGAATTGGGTCTCCATTAACACTTAGAGTCTTTTTTTTTTTAAATGACATAACTTTAGGAATAGAGATTGAGTTAGTCTCTAAAGAACACCTCTTGTATGGCATGTGTAGCTTTCACACTATGCCTAAAACACGATAAGCTTTTAATTCGTTTGAGGATAAAGTTTGCACGCTGAAGACATGCAGTAACCAGGCAACAGTGATTGATGCCTATGATAATGGGATCCTTTAAGGCTCCATATCCAAATGTATGTAATAAAGTGCAGTAATCGTGACATGCTCCAATAAATCTTTGGCTTAGGCTTCATTAGTGTCAAGTGGAATTTCATCAGGGCTGTAATTATTGGGTGTCTGGGACAAAAGCCAGATTAGAAATCAAAGAAGGATGCAGCTCCATGAATATTCTGTAACGGAGAAGCTCTAATATGTTTGCACTTTATTTCTGACGGAATTCCAAACGAGGGCGGACGAACCGTTTCATTCGTTTGTTACTGATGGAATTTTAAAAAAAAATCATCTTGTTGTTAAATTCACCCACGAAAAAAAAGAAAAAAAAATCTAAAAAGAGATTTTGTGTAGTTTTGTCTCAGACAGCATCGTGATCAGATTAAATAAAAAGAAGGCGTCTGATTAATTCTGCCGTCTCTCCTCCACATTTACACCTACACACTTATACTAAATATACACGTCGTTCTCAGATCTGTCCAGTTATCTAGGTGTAATGAATTTCATTTTAATATTATTACGACGAGGACGGCGAAGTATATTTGAGAGACGTACTGTACAGTACGGTATAGTTGTGCTATATGCCATCAAGTCTAAACATAACTCAACAATAATGAGATGGATTCAAATTATTCCATATTCAAATAATACGTTTTTTTTATTTATAGATTTTGGATTTTTTTAAGTTTTTAGATTATTTTTAGTTTCAATGAAGGTGCAAAAACAAAAAGCTTTACTACACCAGAGGTGCAATCATCAGTAAATAATTATCTGGGATATAAGTTCTGGCTTAAGGTGCGAGGAGACTTTAAAGGTGGGGTCTCCGATATTTGAGAAATACTTCAGAAAACCGAGTCGGGACAACAAGCTAAACAAAAATCAAAACAAACGTGTAGCCAATGAGCAGAAAGGGGCGGGGCTTGTCAATATGTGGTGGAGAGAGTGTTCAGTGTGCATGTGTGACATTAGCAGAAAGCGGTTTTAACATCGACATGGAGGATAAAAACAAAGAAAGAAAGAGAAGAAAGACTTACGATAAGGCAAGAAGTAGGACGTGTTAATATAGGATCAGCTTTCCAGCGCTGGAGAGAACTGAAGGAGCAGGAAGTTGGCCACATATTCACAGGTTGGAGTTTCCCGAGTCAATAACTCCTGAGCTAAACGCTGTTACTACACAAATAACACCTCTTTTCTATCGTAGTAATGTAGAGAGGCAGCTACAACCGCGTTTTGTGTAGTAACAGCGTTTAGCTCAGGAGTTATTGACTCTGGAAACTCCGATCTGTGAATATGCAAAAATGCACACATGCGCACTGAACACTCATCGTCCATATTGACAAGACCCGCCCCTTTCTGCTCATTGGCCATACGTTTGTTTTGATTTTTGTTTTGTTTGGTGGCCGCACCAGTTTTCAGAAGCATTTCTCAAACATCAAAGACCCTCCCTTTAATTTCACGTTAAAGAAAAACAAAAATGCTCAGTAGCTTTCAAAAGGCACCAAACGACACAAATCGGGCATTTTAGCCGACTTTGGAGCTCTGTTTCTCTTAGCTTATTTAATCCAGCTTCTGATTTTAGTAGATCAAAATTTTAGGAAAAGTTCCAAATTATTTTGAGGTTTACAATATTAAATATTAGTGTGTCGCAGTTTTTGATTTACTTTACTTATAATACTGAACAACAACATAATCGAATGTATCTTGTGTTTCCTAGTATAAGATTACGACCCATTTTCTTGCTGCGTACCTGCTAATAGAAGCTGGAAATGAGGAACTGTGTCGAAACACAAACAGAAAAATCTGCTGCTAGGTGAGATATTGTTTTGCATGGAAAGAGCATGATGTCTTTTGTACATGGCAGCATTTTTATTTCTATCTATTACTGTTGCTTCCTTTATAGCTAAGAAAAAAATTTAAATAAAGGATTGTCTAAGGTTGTCTGTGTGTCCTAGTGGTTAAGGCGTTGGTCTGCTGATTAGCAGGTTGTGAGTTTGAATCCCAGGTTCAGAAAACATAATTAGTCGCATTGCTCTGTAACACCACATGAACCATCCCTCGTTCTCTTTTTCTTCTCCCTCCATTTATTACTCTTACACAATCGCTGCCCGTGTCGACGGTGTGATCCTGATTTTTTTTAGATAGATCTTTTTGAAGATTTAATGCATCGAATCTTTCGACCAATCAGATTTGAGAATTCAGTGGCACCGTGAAATAAGGAGAATTGTATTTCATTTGAAGCTGTAAAGGTCTGAGAATATTATGTGACAGTTATTTTTCATGTGTAGTACGGTATACCTCCAGTGCAAAAGTATGTGCACCCTTATGTTTAAACAAGGAGGAATTTCGTGTGCTGCTGGAGGTTTAGCAAATGTTTGATCAAATCAATGTTCAGAGCAGATTTCTAATAGAGAAAATTTTTATTTTTTCCATTGTAGTATTTTATTTGCAATATCTTTGGTTTTGGGGTAGATCTCTTGTTATATCAGGGTCCTTTTTTTTTTTCTTTTAGCATCCAGAAATTATGAAGGGGCACAAACTTTTGCACTGAAGTATAACTATAACCAAACAAAAAAGTATTTAAAATCCATGAATCCTTTGTGTCTCCGTTTTCCATGTATGTGTCTGTGTCTCTGTCCGTGTGCGTGTCGGTGTCCGTCTGTCCATGTCTGTGTCTGTTGAGCAGTGTGTGTGTGTGTCCTAGTGATTTAGGGATTGGTGATCAGAAGGTTGTCTGTTTGAACCCCAGGCTCTGCACACCTTTACACATTAACTTATTCTACTCATTATGGATGATCACTTGTTATATGCAGAACCTTCGTATAGAAGAAACAGAAAGCAAGTTACATCAAATATGAACGAAGTACGCTACAGAAGACAAGGAATAAAATAACAAAAGGTCTTCTGTAGACATGCGCGTGTAGTGCAACTTCTGTACCTTGAAGACTTTATTAAAAAATGAAATCTAAAAAATCAGCATCACACCGTCGACACGGGCGGCGATTGTGTAAGAGTGATAAATGGAGGGAGAAGAGAAAGAGAATGAGGGATGGTTCATGTGGTGTTACAGAGCAATGCGACTAATTATGTTTTCTTTCAAGCTCAGTGAACCAGAAGACAACAAAAAGAGAACATTCTCTTTAATGGCAGCAGAATAACAATCTTATTATCTGCCGTGACACTATACCTGCCTCGAAGGAACTAAACCACATCTTTTTTTTTCTTTTCTTTTCTTCCATTTAATAATAAATAAATAAATAAAAAATCAACCGTATGCATATTTGCCCCATAATGCATCAGGGAGGAAAGAGTTTTCCAACGGGCGTGTTTTATTCCTGGGGGAAGCGCTTGCAAACTTTGTTTAAAGGACAAGAAGGATGAAAGGCTGCGAAGAAATAACAGGCAGCTAGTCAGAGAACGACTACAGGGTTTGATTAGCATACATCATCAGCATTATTCATACAGGATTCAGAGCTTGTCGACTCTCTTGAAGTCCCTTTCCAGCTTTCGGGCCGTTTTCTGGACCGGTTCATTAGCTAGTGAGAATTTGCTGATTTGGACCGTTGGATTTTATTTGCTAATATTTTTCGTTTAGTTCCAACGATATTAGCACTTTTATATTGAAGAGTTTGCTCAATAATAACCAAAAAACTGTAATCCACCTCTTTTCTGGTCCTGGGGACTAACAGAAGTGCACACTCTTAGCTTTATTAACGACTAATCTGGGGTTTTAAGATTAGCTGACCAACTGAGGTGAATTTCCCCGAAGCATCATAAACACAAAGATGGACGTAAAACGGTTGAGTGAGTACCACTTTTCGACACACTCTCTGAGTTAAGATGATCCGTACACTATGGTGCTTCTGGGAAATTCCTTTCTTCATGGCGATTTTCTGCTTGGCGAAAGAAAACGGTCTAGTCCTTCGTGACTAGGAGTAATAAAATCCTGAATTAAGCTGTGTGCAAAAGGATTATAGAGCGAAGACCAAGGTTACACAGCGAAGCCGGATTCACCGGTTAACCGCTTCATTAGCGTTCGCTAAACTCACCCCACGTGTTGAAAAGTCGAGATCTCCTGCACTGATAGGTCAGTGTTTGTTGGCAGTATTCCGACTGCGACACCAGTGCCCGGAGTTGATCCGGCGAGCCGCCGTAATCCAAGGTTGCTTTGTAGGGTTTCTCTGCTGTCGATCCGTGGACTCGGACCGGATCGGTGCTGTTGTGGTGGATCACTGTCCATACTTTTTCCTCTGGAAAATCAAGACAAGTCAGACAAGTGCTTTTTTTTTTTAACGTCGTCCCACACGCATAGACGTGTAGTCCAGGATGAAATATTGATCGTTCGGGGATAGCAGTGCAATAAACAAGACACTACAGGAGCTCAGAGCGGAAATTACACATCGGTGTGTGAAAAGATCAGTGTGTAGCACCGCAGAGTCAAAGTTGAGGAATGAAGTCGTAGAACGTTACGCTGCAAGACACAAGTCTTCTATTCGGGACGAGTTCATTCGACTCAAATCTGAGAATAACCTCAAATCTAATTCAGAATTTTCTAGAAAGTAGCTCATTAAAAGTGCTTTACTGTATAATGGTAGTTGCTTCATGCTAAAATAAAGAATAAAACACAACAGTTCTTTCTTGATAGGTTTCCAAGAACAGTGCTGCTTTATTCCTCGTTAATATATTAAAGAGCATCTTTAGCACTTGGATCTCCTCTGTCTTACTGTATCTTACAAATCTCTGACACTGGAGACTCCTTCTATGTATGCAAAAAAAAATATATGTATATATATATATATATATATATATATATATATATATATATATATATATATATATATATATATATATATACAGAAAGCAATTACACTACCAGTTTAATTAGATGTGTTTTAATTCATTGATACTTCACTTTTTTTTTTGCATTGTCAGCTTGACCTAGCAGAAGATTTAATGCATCGAAACTTTCGACCAATCAGATTTGAGAATTCAGTGGCACCGTGAAATAAGGAGAATTGTATTTTATTTGAAGATAATCGAGATGACGTAGCCATTTAAAGCTGTAAAGGTCTGAGAATATTATGTGATAGTTATCATATGTAGTACGGTATAACTCAAGTGCAAAAGTATGTTCACCCTTACGTTTAAACAAGGAGGGATTTCGGGTGCTGCTGGAGGTTTAGCAAATGTTTGAGCAAAGCAATCTTCCGAGCAGATTTGTGAAAACTGTTTTTTTTTTCACTTGTAGTATTTTATTCGCAATATCTTTGATTTTGCGGTAGATCTCTTGTTATATCAGGGTCCTCTATTTTTTTTTCTTTTAGCATCTATAAATTATGAAGGGGCACAAACTTTTGCACTGAAGTATAAATGTAACAAAATAAAATTATTTAAAATCATGGAAACTATTTATCTATACATGAACGTGAGCATAATATATATTGCCGTTGTGCAAAGGACACTGTGTGTGTGTGTGTGTGTGTGTGTGTGTGTGTGTGTGTGTGTGTGAGGCATTAATTGGAAATTACAGAGAACATGAGAACATTTTGGAATATAATAAATGAAATGAGCAAAATGGGAATTATGCGACTATATAAGACATTCAAAATGATAAATCCATTTTTTAGGCTGTTATTAAGGAGGATTACATCTCAAGATTATCTCTAATGACAGTCAAGTAGCACCATGGAATAAAGGTTCTTGGTATCAAACAGTAGATTATAAAGGATGTGGGATGAATTGCATAAAATCATAATGTGCTCTGATCCTCTATGTTTTTTTTTATTTTTTATTACTCTTTTTAAAACCTTCAACACAGTGGTAACATCTCACCTGTCATATTGCAGTAGACCTGAATTGGCCCCAGAGGGCCACTCCCATCAGGATCGACAGAGAAGTAGCCTGAGGTGCTTCCTGCAAGCCTGTAGGCTTCGCATGAGGCTTCATAGATTGCTGAGGAAAAAGACAAAAAGGAGAAAAGAACAGGGTTTTGAGAATTGAGCTTGAGAACAAAGTCGTCGGTGAAATCTTATATTCACATCAGATCGTTTTGTCGCTCAGGCACAAGAAGGTCAGAGACGTCGGCGTAAGTCTACACTCCTTTTTTTTTTTTGAGTGACAGAAACGACTTTTCGGTAATTAAATCAGGATGACCTTCGAGCGCCTCTGTAAATGATTGTTTCATGACATCAGCCTGACAAAGATCACACTGCAGCAGATCACGTGATTGTTGTTGATTGTCAGATCATGAGTAGTGTCACTATATATTGCCTCCTTGTTTCCTGGATTTACATTACAGCTGTAATCCCACTGGCTATCATTCACCTTTAGATTGAATAGATACTTCTAGATATTTAGATGGATACGTTGATCGTCCGAGTGGGAAATTCACTCGAGGTACGTACAGTTATGGCACGTGGCGCCGTTGTATCCCGTCCCCGCACAGTCGCAGTAGAAAGAAGCCCACGTCTGAGAGCAGCGGCCACCGTTTTCGCAGAAGTTAGGCAGACATCTGAGAAGAAAAACAGACGAACAATCCGTCAAGTAAAAAAAGGCTAAACGAAATACGCGGTAGTAATGAAGAAATGATGGCTCACCACACAGACCATGTTAAATCTTAAAGCAGTGTTTACCTCTAAACTCAATCTACGATTTAATAAAATATCGTGGGGAAGAAAACGGCACCCTTGTTTGCCTGAGTATTACAGCCTTACGAATTCAAAAAGCCAATTTAGTCAGGCTGAAAGACGACGATGACAACTGCAGCGTTCAATTAACTTGACTTCTCATTCGATGTCTGCATCTCGGCTGCTGGCTTTACAGCGAAGCGCCGAGACGGCGAACGTCTCTCAAATAAAAATAACGCGAAGGAACAAAAGCCGAGTTTTTCACTTGCCGACATCGTGGATAGAAAAAAGAAGCACAAACAAATCAATTGAAAATTAACATCTTGAGTAAATAGCAGGGAAACACAAGCTAAAAGGATAAAAAGATAGTAATTATAATTCCATTCCTCATCTGAAGGACTCGTTTATGCCTACAGTCTCTTTGAGAGAGAGATTCTGAGCATTAAGGCATCGAGAAGCTTTGCTGTATCCTTAACCTGAGCTTTCTCAGCAGGGAAAAATCCCTGCGTGCGTCAAATCGGCGCTAAACTCCGCGAGTTTCGTTCGCTTCGATTTATTTCATGAGATACAGACCTAAAAATAAGCAATCACGGATCTGACCTCATAATCATCCCGTGCACTGATTTGCATGCCGAAATGCTGTAGGTTAGATTTAATGCGTTTGACCTGCTGACATTTCTGTGGCGATTGTAGGAAATTTTGAATATGAAAATAAATCTTCTCATATGCTAGGAAAAAAAAGGCTAGTGTTAGGATGTATGAGCTTCCCCAAGACATTTTGATTAATAGCTCGTTCATCGTTGGCTGCTTAAATTTCACAATTACCAGCCTTTTAGTGCTGCATATATTATTTCGCGAAGCACAGCTTTCTGCCATCGACTCCCGCGAGGGTGCTGCTTTATGAGGCCTCGCCGTACAATGCGACACGTTCCTGAAGCCATTAGCTGCTAGAGCGGGAGTCAACTGTGTGCCAGATAATGTTTCAGGTGATGGTTTAATTACCGCTGTGTTATTTCTAGTCAGGCTCAGGAAAGAAGGTCTTCGGTGGGCTATAAAATGATTCAGTAGTCGCGCACCAGTGATAACATGGTCGGTGAAGCTTTAAAGGGACGGGCGATGGGCAGAGAGATGAAAGACTCAACGCAAAGTTGAGACTTCCGGCTGTTTTGCTCGGAAAAGAATTTTGAGTTTTGAAGTCCAGAGTGTTTGCAATACATCAAGGACAAAGGAAGGAAAAAAACACATATTATAAGAGAGAAATCTTTCTGACTAAATAATGTGTAAATGGATGGATTTATTTGTTTATAAGCACTTAATACTAGTTCAGGGTCTCAGTGGATGTTGGGAATACTGTGCAAATTGTAGGAATATACACTCAGGAATTAATTTTCAAAATAATCATTGCAACAAATTTACAGCTAGTTCGACTGTTAAAGTTTTAACATTTTTAACCGAATTAAAATTTCCTTGCCACAAACACAACCATGGACAGTAGAGCAATTGCATGTAGACATAATAGAATCTAATTAGACTGAGTATAGAAAGAATTACAATAAATGAAAGAAAGTGACGTGACATACGGCGACCCATACTCAGAATTTATGCTGCGGCGCCCAGGGAGCAGTTGGGGGGTTCGGTGCCTTGCTCAAGGGCACCTCATTCGTAGCCGGCCCGAGACTCGAACCCACAACCTTTGGGTTACGAATCAGACTCTCTAACCATTAGGCTACGACTGCCCACAATGGGGAAGTAAAACAGACGGAAAAGAGAAATATATAGATCAGATTTACATGTGCGTGTATACACTGTTGGGTGGACGCTAGATCTGGATCTCGCTTGGCCAGCATAGATCAGGAGGTTAAAAATAGGTGAGTGGATTGAGGAGTCTACTTGAAAAAACATGCCTAATAGAAATACAGTTGCTCACAATGTTCTTCAGTTACAGAAAATCTCAGACAATCCACTTAAAGGATTGAAGCTACATTTAGTACATTACGTACGTTTAGGTAATCCGTAATCTTTGAAAAAAATTCTGAAATCTCGTTTGTCTTGAAGCGGAAATTTGATTAATTTGGTAATAAGATCCACCTTTTTAACAAGTATGTGTGAAAAAGGATTTCTGTGCACGCATTCCATTATTAACAGCATTTATTTTAAAAGTGCACTATAAATATATTCGCTCCAGCCATTTCACAGAGACGTTTGAAATCCAATTGCTAAATGTACCTTCCGTTATTTTCAGGTTTGCTGAAAGCAGTAGCGCCAGCAACATGAAACCTGCTTCAGAAACAGGAAGTAGGTAAGGTACCACCTGAAGGTGATGAGAAACAACGGATAAAGGACATTAGCAAGTGTTTCGCTCGGCGTTTTAAGGCTTAAATCTGCTGCCGGCCAGTGATGATTATACCATCGGATATCGGGCTGAAAAGCTGGTGCGCCAAATAAGCAGACGGCTGAGGAGGAACATTAAGAGGAAAGCAAGTTGTCTTCCAGGTCAGCAGCAGAAGCGACTACTACTGTAGGTATAGTGCCAAATAAAATGCACCCGTACCCACACTACAGGTCCTGTTCGTCTCAATATACCACACCGCCAATGGATTTGATGCCAATGTACAAATTAGGTCAACAAAACATTGACTTTGTATTGGACACTTGAGCTGCATTAACTTGTTTCACCTGAAATTGACTCCACATCGTCGATCGGTAATGCACAGATAATTACAATTGCGCTTGTGAGAGCCGATTTGCATTTAGTCATCCTGTACGGCCTTGGATCTGCTACTCTTCAATCTGCAGCGATGCCTTTAAATCTCCCTAGAAACACCCCTTCCCCACCCCCTATGCGACTATCCCCCTACACACCCACACACACACACAATCCTCCACAAATTAAAATGGCAATAGAATAAATAGGTGGAGGGAAATCAGAGACGGAGGTTCAGAGAAGGGTGCAGAACTGTTGCTTTAGGCTCCCTTATTTCCTGCCCATGTTCACACCTAATTTAATTAGGTAATTATGTTACTTCCTCTCTATAACTGCCTGTAATGTCTCCTAATAGGCATTAGGATGAGTAAGCTTTGCTGTTTCAGGATTAATCATCTGCTTTCCCTGTGGTACACTGAATCAAAGGGAGGAGAAGAGGAAATTGATATCTAAGCATTTATCGAGGTAAACTTCGAGGACGCAGTGAGTAAATATATATTATTATCACTAAAGTCTCAAGTCTGGTCATGAGGTGTTCATTCATTTTCTAACCCAAGGTACAGCTGGAATTCCAATCGCAAGTACATGTGCATGTTGGTTTTAAAGATGGAATGATTTGGATGATAACATAATTCATAGAGACTTTTTTGGGGGGGTTGATTATTTTTCTTGAATAGCACACCCCATAATATTTTATTATGATTGAAATAATCTCATTATGTAGGGAAAGTTTGCCAATATGGCGAATCCGTTTACAGTGTAGTCTTTGAACATTTTTCTTCATTTTATCTATCCCTTAAAAGTTTATACCCCTTGTACAACTGCAGTTTTACATTTACAGCATTTAGCAGACACTCTTATCCAGAATTACTTACCTTTTTTTTTTTTCTTTCAGTTTATACACCTGAGCAATTGAGGTGTTAAAGGCCTTGCTCAGGGGCCCTGCAGTGGCAACTTGGTGGACCTGGGATTCGAACCAATGACCTTCCGATCAGTAGTCGAAAACCTTAACCACTGAGCTACAACATCCCATCTCTTGTACAAGAAGGGGAACACCCTGGATGGGGTGCAACATCATCGCAGAGGCACAAGCATTATGGACATTTTAGAGATCGCGGTCAACCAACGGTGCATGTCTTTGGACTTGGAGAAGAATCCCTTGAAGCAAAGGATGAACATGCAAACTATACACACAGAGTGGGGTCAGGAATCAAACCCACAACCCTGGAGATGTGAATTCGATTGTGTATCGAATGCGATGATTATCAAAAGTGGAAAGATTTGACAAACTATTTCTGCTTCAGTTTGCTTCAAATGAGTAAAATGTCTCCCAAATCTCTAGCACTCGACAATATTGGGAAAAGCCTGGGTAGGGAAGCAGTAAGCCATGTGCTTCCCAATGCACTGATGGCTACTTGGGTTATCCCTTGTTTTCACTGCGCTCATCCTTGGAGTTACTGCCAAGAGGATTCCACGGATACATCAAAGTTGCACCGACACACAGCGCTGCTCAGGGACAAATCGCACCGTGGCCTCAAAACGGCTTGCTCAGTAAAAAAGAACCGTTTCAAATGAACTCGACATCCCGACTTTCAGTAACGTCGTCTCGAACAACAACAACAACAAAAAAAAAAAACAGGGCACAGCACAGCAGGATTTGGCTATTTTGGCAGTTAGGCAGATGATACACAAGCTAAGCCTATTCACAAAGAGAGCAGCTGAGGAGAAACGGCCCTGTCTAACAGTTTTCAGCACTTCTGCCTTTTGGCAAGCTCTCAAGCTGGCACCGAACGTTCTGAGACCGTCACCCATTGCACCGTGACAGCTGGTCATGAATGATTTAGAAGCACCGTTGATGGAGGGGTCTCATCATGTTCACACAAGTTCACTATTAATAAAAACCGCTCTCTGCGGACGAGCCGGCAGGGCATGTCTCTGCCTCGAAATATCAATGCATCAGGGAAGGCAGCAGGAGATTTCCCGGGGAATATGGTAATCGGATTTAGCTGCCGTCTTGCGGAGATTTGGATGTCAAATGAGGGCAGCGAAGGACACTGACACACGCGCGTCTACCTAAGGATAGTTAGCGAGGATAATTCCAGCATGACAATTTACATTAAGTAAGATTTTGCCATGGAAAAGATTGTGAAGCGAATTTTGTTGATGTCGTTGGATAAAGTTACTGTGACTAGCTATCAAGCTCCTTTCTAATGTATGCACACGTGATTATGATAGCTATCTGTTTTCTGGGATGAATTGAGTTACATATTGTGTAGCTTCATCGTTATTTTTATGAACATTACCTAAACGATAGATTGGAGCCAAAACAAATAAACTTGAAATTATGGCATTAGAGATATGGCGGATCGACCAAAAATGTTAATACTGGCTACACAACGGTTAGTTCAGGTTCACAAATTCGATCAGTCGAAAGAAGTTCAGAAATACAGTGGCTTAGTGGTTAACACGTTTGCCTCACACCTCCAGGGTCGGGGGTTCGATTCCTGCCTCCACCTTGTGTTTCTGGAGTTTGCATGTTCTACCCGTGCCTCGGGGGTTTCCTCCGGGTACTCCAGTTTCCTCCCCCGGTCCAAAGACATGCATGGTAGGTTGATTGGCATCACTGGAAAATTGTCTGTAGTGTGTGAGTGAATGAGAGTGTGTGTGCCCTGCGATGGGTTGGCACTCCATCCAGGGTGTATCCTGCCTTGATGCCCGATGACGCCTGAGATAGGCACAGGCTCCCCGTGACCCGAGAAGTTCGGATAAGCGGTAGAAAATGAATGAATGAATGAATGTTAATATTTTGAAAACTTTTCACTTGGCTTGTCACTTGGGTTGTGGTAACTCAGTGGTGAAGGCTTTGAACTACTGATTGGATTGTCTTGGGTTCGAATCCCAGGTCCACCAATCTGCAACTGCTGGGCCCCTGATCAATGCCCTTAATTGCTCTGTTATATAGATTGAGATAAAAATGTAAGTCACTCTGGATAAGGGTGTCTGCTAAATGCCAGAAATGTAAATGTTTGTCAGGATAAAAACTCAATTCTTACAACAGTTTTACTGAAGCGGTTAATAGATCATGGTTGGCTTTGGCAATCTATCCTTTTTCACGTTAAAGCTGAAACCGAAGAAAGGAAGTCAATTTTCCCAGCTTTCCTCTAACAAGAATGTACAAATCAATGTTAGCTATTCGATAGGCTGTCAGTCGGTGGCCATATTGTGTCAGTAACTAAATATTAATTTCTAATAAATAGATCAGAGCGTTCATACTGTCGTAAGCACATCACCGATTTGGCTTGGAGATTTGTTTAGAAATAACTCATGAGTGCAAGCTTACCGAATACATTTAGGTTATACTGAATGTCAAAGCTGTGTGATATCGCTTAAGCCCAATAAATGCAAAAGACTTCCAGCCATTTATTCTCACTATACTTCCAGAAGCACAGAAGTTCAGAAGAAAGTCACATTTTCTCGCTCATTTGCTTCATTCAGTCAGGACCTCTAGACTGCTGTCATACACACCGGCATGCAGCAGCAGCCTGATTGAGGCCCCCTGACTCCAGGAACCGGTAATGAGAGACACCAGAGGACGTAGCATTGAGCTCGTTAGCAGAGCCACTAACCTGAGTGGCATAACAAAATGAACGTCTTCCTGTTTATAAATAGGCCTCTAATAGTTAGCCAGGCACTGCTGTCGCTGCTGGCACTGCTGGAGGCCTGAGCAACAAACGAGTTGTTGACGTGTAGGAAGATATGAAAAAGATGTTTTCCGCTCTGTACCAAAGAACAAAACGATGTTTCTCTTGTAAGGACAAATATACGGGACAAGAAGTGTCCGCAAACCGCTACCTCCAGACCTCATGACTTGCTTGTAGCATCTACAGTAATGGAGGCATCTATTTTTCTCCACACATTCATATAGATTCATTCATTCTCTAGTGCTTATCCGAACTACTCGGGTGTCATCGGGCATGAAGGCAGGATACACCCTGGACATTCATATAGATGTTTTATGGAATCTTTTCTTTATAAAGATTTTTTTTTTCATTTGATATTTTGTAGTGTTTATTGTGCTGTGATGGACGAAAATGATGGAAACCTCACTAATATGGACACTATAGGTATGCTGACATTATGGCGAATCAGGATAGTGTGCCGGCTAATAGAGCATATTTTCCAGCTACCAGATCCATCCAAAGTTTGTACCACCTGAAGGGAGACACCCTGGATGTGGTGCCAATCCATCGCAGGGGCACAATCACATACACTATGGACAATTTAGAGGTTCCAGTTAACCAACAGTGCATGTCTTTGGACTGGGAGAATAAACCAGAGTACCAGAAGGAAACCCCTGAAGCACAGGGTGAACATGCAAACTCCACACACAGAGGGGTCTTAACCCTGGGGGAGCGAGTCAAATGTGTATAAAATGGGATAGTCATGGAAACTGAGTGGAAAGATTTCTGCCCCAGTTTGAAATGTCTCACCTACCTGAAATGTCTTCCAAATTGTCCTGCAACAAGTTCCTAAATGTGGAGGAGTAACGATAGGATGGATGCACTTCAGTGACACTATATGAATTTTGAATGCACTGTAGGTACCAGTACTGTACCAGTTATCCATTCACATCACAACTTTCTGATTCTGATACAAAACAAAGACAAGGTCCTACACAACACTATAATACAACATGCTATTCTAGTTATGTCCATAATCATTTAGTAACAATTTGTAAGAAAGGAAAGTTCATTCATTCATTCATTCATTTTCTACCGCTTATCCGAACTTCTCGGGTCACGGGGATCTCAGGCGTCATCGGGCATCGAAGCAGGATACACCCTGGACGGAGTGCCAACCCATCACAGGCCACACACACACACACTCTCATTCACTCACACACTACAGACAATTTTTCCAGAGATGCCAATCAACCTACCATACATGTCTTTGGACCAGAGGAGGAAACCGGAGTACCCGGAGGAAACCCCCGAGGCACGGGGAGAACATGCAAACTCCACACACACACAAGGCGGACGCGGGAATCAAACCCCCGACCCTGGAGGTGTTCATATTAACACAATAATACATGGAAGGCCCACATTTACAGTGAACTGTACAACAGGAAGCAGTGGCTTTGAGATAACTTGACACGAAAATTCATGATAAACAAATGCAATGTAGTCTGAGGGCAGTAAAGCTTGGTTGCTAAGCAACATAACAGAAGATTTGAGTACCCTATGCCATGAACTGAAAAATGATCGCATTTGTGATCTGTAAAGATGATGGTTTTCAAGGCAGATCATAACTTGGTTTGTAGACTTTTTTATTTATTCCAAAATATCAACTTCGATATTATAGATTTATCGTTTGATGACGTGGTTTATAAAGTGCTTCGTGTGGAGTTTGTCACTTCAGCCTGGATGATGGCACCTTTTAAAAATTCACAATCTGTTTAAGGAGGGGGGAAAAAAAGAGAGCTTTTGGCTAACAGCTTGTTCCAGTGCTAATTGGCAGCAGGTGCTCTAATTAATAAGATGAGATTTGGGGTGTGGGTGGAAAGAGTTACCTTCCCATAGAAAACAAACTTGCATTCTGATTACTGACAGAGAAGAAATGATCATGTGAACCATAATCATCTGATCAAGACTCATTTCTGGGGAGCTGCTGTTGCTTTTCCCCCTGAAGAAGTAATTGCTTGGCAAAGATCGCACCACGAGCACAGCGAGCTCTGCCGAAAATGGTGAAATAAGAACCAGAGTAAGTGCACAGGTACTGTAGGGTGTTCATGAAGGCAGGGATGTGGTAGCCTAGTGGTTAAGGTGTTGGAGTACTGATCAGAAGGTCAGAAGTTCAAATCCCAGGTCCACCAAGCTGCCACTGCTGGGTCCCTGAGCAAGGCCCTTAACCCTCAATTGATCAGTTGTCACTCTGGGTGTCTGCTAAATGCCAGAAAATGTAAAAGTAAGACTTGCCATGAAAGGAACCAGAAAAAATACATAATCAAAAATGATCTGATGTTCAGCATGATATCCGGGGCCGATTTTCTGTGGAAGAATGAGAAAATAAAATAGATGTGTGAAGCAAATAAAAAACCTGCAGCAACTCATATACACTATAAAGTATAGTGGTGGTGGCATGATAGCTTGGGGATCACTTTACTTGTGATCGTTGAGGAAACAATGATCGTGCAAGACATTTTCACGAAGAATCTCAAGGTAGTAGTTTGCTACCTGAAGCTTTAATGTGCTTTTTAACCATCAGTCTTTTTCGGTGAAGTGGTGAAGTAGTGTGGCTGCATGCTTTCGTTCCAAGCAAACAGGAAGAAAACCTAACAGCCAATTTAAGCTCGAGATAGCCTCATCAAGCATGTGGACTCAGGTGTGTTTGTCTGGAATGAAACCTGCAACCATGTTGACCCTGAAGATCTGTAGCTTAACCCTACTGAAATGCTATGTCATGACCTAAAGAAGGCTGTTCATGCAAGTAATCCCAGCTAGATCTATCCGTTATATACAGAGGAACCATCTAAGTCTGAACGTTTGGTAGAGGTTATCTGTGGGGAAATTAGGTTCTAACATTTCTATAAAGCTCACATCCTTTGTTTTCCTTCAGACTTTAGAGCTGTTTCACATAAATTAAGAAAGGACCATATTTTTGAAATGGCAAACTTTTAAACCTACAGTATATCTAACCGTATATGAGCATATAATAGATTACACAGAATGAATCGATAACGTGTTCAAAAAGACACAAATAGGGAAAGAACTTGCAGCTATTTCGGGTTTAAAAGCAAATATAAATATAAAGATTTATAGGTAGTGTCCGTATACATCCCTCATGTTACATCCTTAATCTAAGCTGTTAAGAGAATATCACATGACCAGTTTATGACAAACTTCTAACAATAATGACATTAAAAGTGAGGTGCACGATGTTTGAAAGCCAATGTTGACATTTGAAATCACCAAAACAAACACGCCCCTAACCCAAATGGGCATCACCCCTGTTTTGATAGCTCCGCCCCACCCATAGATACGCAGTCCAGGCAACTATTATGGTGGATCCTGCTGGGGCAGCTGACCGAGGGGGTATTTTTATCAAAAAATTAACTCAATGAGTAATACTATGGTAATACAAATGTGTTTTTGTAGTACTGTGTGTTGTACCATAAAAGATTTAGCTCCATTTCACATTCAACACCTAGAACCCGAGGCAGACGTAACGGCAGGTATCCGCCATGTCAATGTTTCAATCGCTTTCGGCTGATGTCACACGTGCGGACTGAACACTCTACGCCGCATATTGACAAGACACGCCCCTTTCTGCTAATTGGCTACACGTTTGTCGGCCCAACTCAGTTTTCTGAAGCATTTTTCATTAACCTTTAATCATATGACATTAAAATTAAAAATTATACTGTACTAACATTTCCTAAAGTGACCATTAACACAGGGAAAAAACAGTTTTCCTGTACAGTTGATATGAAGCTTCAAAATGTATCCGATTATTTTCTTTTTCCCCACGACTGAGTAACCTGACACAGACTTAAGATAACTATATATGGAAAAAAAATAAATAAATGGAAATGTGTAAAAACCCCTGTAATAGTGTCGTTCAGGTATACCTGTCCTGAATGCCACAAATGTCAAACTCTATCTCATTCCAACTTCCCACCATCCCTTGATGGATGTGCATGAGGTCCACGGGCTGGTTGTTGATGAGGATGAGCCGCATGCAGCCCTGGAAGGCCATTACAGTGTTCATACAGCCAGAGCCATTTTGAGACGGCGGACAACCTGAGAGAGAGAGAGAGAGAGAGAGAGAGAGAGAGAGAGAGAGAGAGAGAGAAATATCCTGTGTGCATTACAGTAGTAATTACAGTAAAAGATTTGGTAGTAGAGTAAAAAGAGCCATTTTTTTTCTTTCTGCTTCATGACTATGGGTCTCTTAGCTCCAGGCAATAACACGCTTCTGTTTTTCACTTCTAACTAATATTCATCCGGCATAATTTGCATCTGTTTTGACTGGTTTGTTGCTGGTTTGAGAAACATTCCACTCCGTGCAGACGTGTGGCCACCCAGATAAGGCGATTGCCAAAACTGTAACAAAGTCCTGGAAGAATAGCAGGCTGATGGAAGGGACGGAGGAAGAAATGGGGCAGACGTGACAGGATCATTACGACCTATTTGCCTGGAGGATCCTAGACACATAGGAGGACATCATTCTTATTTTTCGTACACTTCAAACCTCAACAACACACTATGCCCGAATCCTCATGTATACAGATATTTCTGAAAACATAAACCTTCAAGAAACCACCCTTTCAAGATGGAGAGAATTCCTTTTATTTTTTGGGATGGGAAAAAGAAATACTTTTGAAAACACCCGCCTGTACAGTACATGATCATTGTGCATAAAAGGTTTGTAGACCTCAAAGACCTGAGTAGGAAGCTGGTGGGTTCTAGGGTCGCCAGGTCTCAGCCAAAAATTGCCACCTCAACTAGATCTATGCCAAAAAAGGATTTGAAGCAGTTATGATTTCCCGTATCTACACTATATGGATGTGGTTTAGGGCATACACCTAAATTTCCCTCTGCAATGTGTCTTCAAACAAAAAATCTTTGTACATCTTGGTCTAAAGCAAGTATAGTGAGACAATGCGTCTGGTTACGGAAATAGAGACTGCTCGATACCGGAAACTGCGCTCGTGGGACAAAGACGGTGTTCGTTAACATTAAGAACATTAAGAAGTGCAGCAGTGTCCCAAATGTGCCCATAACAGTATATCTTTACTGCAGTCTCCATGAAATAATCATTTAATCCATTGTAAAAATTTTGTACTCTTGCATTTGGAGCATGTCGATCTTTCCTAAATGAAAGTTCTCCACATTTTCCGCAACAGTACTGCATCCAATCACTTATGGTTTAGACCACAATTTTAATCCAAATATGAATACAGATATTAAAAGCTTGGGATCACCAAACAGAAATCTCTTTACGCATGGATGCACAGAACAGAGCAACCTCTAAAACATTAGCAGGGAAGCTTAATATATTCACCAAGAACTCTTGTCTATTCATAACCCCTCAGATCCATTTATTTGCTCAAAGGACAACATTTTTTATCACCAAAGGCAGAGAATTTGAAAAGGGAGCTGAAGTAGGTCGTGTGTCAGAGCTGAAACAACTCACCATCTCATCATATATCTCACGGCAGCTTCACACCAATTCACAAGTCCGGATTAAGCTGTCCCGACGTCACGGGTGCGAATCACACATGGAGATATAAATGCCAAGGAATTTTCCCACCATCGGTGGGTCCGACCGCTTTGACTTCTCACTAAGTTAACATTTTAATGACCTGATCATCTGAAGAACTTTGTAACCTTCATAAACGGTCCGTTTTGCATTAAAGAACTATCAGTACATCAGCGCATCAATCAACTCATCTCCGAATGTCATCCTCCGGTATCGGATGCCTCGGACACTACAGGTTTCTCGCGCTTTCCTTTCGCTCGTGTTGCATTTCTGTCAGCACAAAGTCCCGCGTCGATGTTTACGAGTGACCTGATAATCCGTTCCTGAAATAATCAGGACCTTGTAGAAAGCAACGACGGCTCTAAGCGTTTTAAAGTCCTAGATAAGCAAAGACGGCTGTTCTCAGAAAGTTCTTTGACAAAACCCGAAGGCTTTGTTTTTTAATAAGCGTTTCTGATTAATTTGATCTGGTAAAATATTCACTGCCTTTGTTAAACATAAAGAACATTTCACGTCATTTCAAAGAGCTTTTCACGATTACTAGTGGGTTATGGGGGGTTATAGTAAATGTTTGCTCTACCAGACATGGCCTATACCGTGGTTTTTTTAAGTACTTAAACACTTCTAAATGGCTTTATCATTGCAGCTTCAAGTTTAACCATGGACTAATCTACAGTACACATTTACAGCATTTGGAAGACATGTTTTATCACATTTTTTACAACTGAGCAATTGAAGGTTAAGGGCCTTGCTGAGGGGCCCAGCAGTGTCAGCTTGGTGGACCTGGAATTTAAATTCACAACCTTCTGATCAATACTCCAACCCCTTAACCACTTGGCTACCACATCCCACGTGTATTTACAGCTACTTGTAGTAGACTTAAGCCCACGTTCTCTTTTAAAATAATATACAGTATAATACTTAAATCCAAGGTTCAATGACATCAACATTATCATATTTAAAGTTTATTAGCATAAGTAAAATAATACATAGACTTCGATCAGGGAAATTCTGTATAATGTAGAGCTTGGGAATGTTTTCTTTCTAGCACCGTACTGTTGATGCTTCAATGCGTTAACATACTGAAATGATAAAATACAATAGCAGGTATAATAAACATAAAGTTTCTTTTTTTTAAATAAAGAATGCCTTCTTTAAGGACTACTAAATCTTTCCTTACTGGGCTTAGGCAGGAATTTCAATAGCTAAAGTAAAGACAGGAATTCTTTAATTGTTAAAAAAAAAAAATCTGAGTTGCCTTGCCATCATTTTTAAACATTTTTTTTTTCAAATTAGACATTTCGATGAGAACTGTTTTTTCCCCACGGATGAAGATGTGTACCGAGTTAGATTTGTTTCTGAAACACACCTCTAACATAACGAATGTAATCTCTAAGGTCTGCACTCCTTAGGTTATACTCACTCACTCATTCATTTTCTACCGCTTACCCGAACTACCTCGGGTCACGGGGAGCCTGTGCCTATCTTAGGTGTCATCGGGCATCGAGGCAGGATACACCCTGGACGGAGTGCCAACCCATCACAGGGCACACACACACTCTCATTCACTCATGTAATCACACTCTAGGGACGATTTTCCAGAGATGCCAATCAACCTAAAATGCATGTCTTTGGACCGGGGGAGGAAACCGGAGTACCCGGAGGAAACCCCTGAGGCATGGGGAGAACATGCAAACTCCACACACAAGGTGGAGGCGGGAATCGAACCCCCAACCGTGGAGGTGTGAGGCAAATGTGCTAACCACTAAGCCACCGCGCCTCCGTAGGTTATACTCAAATTCAGAAGACAGCTTTATCGGTGTGCTTTCAGAGCGTTTTTTAAATTTGTGTTGTTTGAACGTGTCAAATCATTATCACAGGAAATGAGGCAGAATGTGAGAGTTTATAGAACGTATTCTTTCCTTTCACAGCATCGAGCGGATGCCATTATCTAAGCGGCTGTTAGGTTCTGATCACTAAACACTAAGCCACCACTTCCCCTTGTACCTTTGGTCACTTGGTATCATATGAATCCCAGGGACCATGCTGTCACTTCTGGGCCCCTGAACAAGGCCCTAAACCCTCAGTTGCTCAGCTGTATGAATGAGATAAATGTAAGTCGCTTTGGATAAAATGCCGTAAAATGTGAAAGAGTGTGTTCATGTTTTTCAATTATGTTGACTTATTGTTTTTTTTTGGGGGGGGGGAAAAACACCCCCAAAAAATCATAATTTTGCCCATTAAGGTTTCAGATGTGTTCCCTGCCTGTGAGTAACTCTAATGGCTTTGTGGCTTTGTATTCATGTATTAAATATACACTAATAACATTTCTTTTACAATACATTAATACAATTATATGAAATAACAGTCTTTTTTTAATCATTATTTTAAGCGCACCTTCATGCCCTAGGCTTGTAGGTAATTATGCCCCGAAACTGTGGACTTAGAATAACGGCTTGAATGGCGAAAATGGTGTTATATTGTTTCAGCGTTTTAACACCTGACATTTCCATAGACTTGCGTGAACAGCCTTCAGGGGTCCCGCTTAATATACGGAACCCAGAGAATTGTGCGTGTATCTTGCATTGAATGTCTTTTAAATGTTTTACTGTAGATTTAAGGAAAGTGTGTTAACGGAGCCCTCTGGGAGTATTAACAGCTCGGGTGGGAGAGGTGAGGTGTATTTGGCAGTTGTAAATGAGTTATTATTATTAATGCTGCTGCATTTGAGTTGCAATTTATCTTCAATAAATTAGGAAAAGAAATAAAAATTTTATTAACACTGTAATATCAAATGTACTACTAACCTGTATTTAAGTGATTAATATCACATGCAGGTTTTTTTTGTTTGTTTGTTTGTTTGTTTTTTTAATATTAATCATTGCAAATTACGTTAATTAAGCAATCTAGAAGGGATCGGATCTTTTTACTTTCTTAATAAAACAGAAACAATAAGTTTCATAACTATGAAATATTTCAGAGACAAAAGTAATCATTCAAGAAGTTGAAGTTGTGTTTTTTAAGATTCTGCACAATTTCTTGGTCTTTATTTAAATCTAAGCAAATGCGTGATATCGATAGTGCCTTTGTACGAAAGCTTCAATTTTCCTCACGTCTGATCTCTTCTTTTGAAGCGTGTGATCAGACGACCTGCTGACGGATTTGACCTGAAATCGGACGGATCAGAAGGTTTTGTACAAACACGGAGCCGGTGGATCCGAACGCACTTCGTCAATATATTGATAAAATATTCATTAACTGACCTTTAATTAATCATGATTCTGCAATCAAACAATATATTACTTCATTATACAGAGTTAATAAACAAAAACTTTTTCAATGTACCCAAGACCCTGGATGAAACTTAAACTAGAACAAATATCCTATTCATTCCTAATTATTTAGGAAATTCCGATTATTTTTTATTACGGCAGAAATAATCAGATAAAGAAAAAATCAGACCCTTTTCTTTACCAGATGCAATTTATATGGTTAAAACCGCTGTCTGTCAGCATGATCCTTACTTTCCAGAACGTTTCTTTCAAATTCTAAACCCCAGAGCAAAGCATCATGAGACATTATGGAGAACATTTGATATTTGATAAGAAGGGGGGAAAAAAAAAGATTTCGTATTACAAACTTATCTGATTTACACCTAAAAATATTTCCTTCCTCTTGAAAAGGGTTACAGATGATGATGTCTTGTGGCACTTAATGTGAAATACTTTATGGCTCTGTTGACCTTTCTCTCTATTTTCCCCTGAATTTCTGAAGTTTTTCAGAGAACACTGCAGCTCTGATATTTAATGCCCCGCTGTATCGCATTAGCGCTGTGTCTGTGCTGCAGTTGTTACAATTCTGCTTCTTCTGAATCCTGGTTAACTGTGTCACATAATAACGCTACTAGTTAGTGCCACATCTTGGGGAGATTTTAGTTAACACAATAAGAAGCTTTTTTTAATTATATCACTTACTGTAGCTAGTACCTAATGATCAGTTAGCTATTACTTGGCAATACTTTAACTAATACCTAACTATTACTTAATGATGCGTTAACTAGTACTTAACTATTATTTAGCTATGATGAGTTAATTAGTACGTAACTATTGCTTAGCTATTACTTAATGATGAGTTAACTAGTACTTAACTTGTGCTTAGCTATAACTTAATGATGCGTTAACTAGTATGTAACTATTGCTTAGCTATTACTTAATGATGAGTTAATTAGTACATAACTATTGCTTAGCTATTACTTAATGATGAGTTTACTAGTACTTAACTTTTGCTTAGCTGTTACTTAATGATAAGTTAACTAGTACTTAGCAATAAGCTAATTAGTACTTAAATGTTGCTCAGTTATTACTTAAAGATTAGTTACCTAGTATTAAGTAATAAGTTAATATCATTAATTAACAGCTATGTAACAGCTAAGTTTAGTAGTAGTACGTAGCAATGAGTTAACAAATACTTAGCTATTACTTAATGATGAGTTAGCTATTTCTTAGCAATAAGTTAATTAGCTATCACTTAAGTTAAGTTAATTATTGCTTAACAGTATGTTTACTAATACTTAAGCATTGTTTAACAATTAGTTAATTAATAATTCACAATAGTTAACTATCAGCTAGCTATAGGTTAATGATTATTTAGCTATTATTTAGTTGATAATTAACGATCAGTTAGCTGTTAAATAGCAATTAGTTCAATATTTAACTATTAAGTTAACTAAGACTTAACTATTATAACTGTACTTAGCTATTATTTAAATAGTCAACTATTACTTTGTGACTACTCAATAATCGTTTAACAATTAGCTAGTCATTTCTTAGTGATTAGTTATCCATCACTTAGCGATTACTTAACTATTCCTTAATGATTACTTCTGAATGTATCACATCCTCCTTCAACGAACCGATAAACGGCTCTATTTTGGACCTTACGGTAAAATATGCGCCTGAATTGTTTTCTGCGGCATCGCATCGTTTTCTTTAATAATCAAGAAATAAACACAAAAGCGTCTGTAATTCAATGCACATTGACAGAACAATGACACACCAAATAGCCTAGAAGCAAAGAGCCAACCATCACAAACGATCCTCAAAAAACGAATAGATTTTACTCATTTCTCGCGTATCGATCCGTGTGATTTCGAGCTGAGAATTCTCCAGTGACGTGTCTCACGGGCTTAAAAGGAGCATTTAAAATGTAAAGCCATCAATAAATGAAAGCCGGGACAGTCCGGAGTACAGACGTCGCTGCCGAGTCCATTAGCAAGATCGGTTATATAAAGCCGATCCAAAAAAGCACCTATTTTTTTTTCTCCTACCCCCAAAGTAGTAGCTGTCCCTTGGTTCCAGGAAGTCCTCCAGCTGAATGGTGGATGCTGGCTCGTTATCCAGCGTCATGATGATCTGCAGACCTCTGGTGCTCAGACTCACCGAGTGCCAGAGCCCGTCGTTCACCCTTTGCCCTGCGAAGACCGTATCATCCTTTACTATCTTAATGAAGTCTGATGCGTATCAGATAATCAGAACGACCCGATAAACAAATATCCAGCGGCTTTAAAGCAGAGCTGAAATACTGCGAGGGAAAAGGAAATGCTACTAAAATGAAATGTGTGCAATATGATTTAATTAAGTCTAGCCATTACACACGAAGGCCGCACGAGCTGTGTGTGGTCTCTGTGTGTCCACGGTCCCCTCTGTGCCAGCCATCTGCTTTTGAGCTCAAATTTGATCACTCGTTTGGTCCTTTACTTAGACCATATTGCCGTTTCCTGTTGACCGTAATTACAGAGCTCTGCATTTTGGTCAAAATTCACATGACGGAAAAAAAATAATAATATGATGAGCTCCAGGAAAGGCAACAGATGGAGAGGTTATTTAATTCTTTTTTTTTTTAATTCTCTGTGCTTCACCGCTGGGTTGAAATATGCAGCTGTCACTCTGTCTGTCTGTATGTATGTCTGTCTGTCTGTCTGTATGTCTGTCTGTCTGTCTGTATACGCTAATCCTGTTTGGCTAGGCTGCCATGACCATATATTTTGGACATTTATTTCAGGATGAGACTTAATGCAGTGCTGCCTGGCTTTGTGAATTGACTGATAAGCATAAAGCACGTGATTTTTTTGCATGCCATTAAAGCAGAGCGAAGCACTATGGCAAAGATTTCCGTAGTGTTTGAGAAGGGGTTTTGAAATTAAAAAGGGTATTTATACTCCTGATCCTAGCGCAAGTATGACTGGCAAGTCCGAGAGGTTTTTTTAATTTTTCTTTCAATTAGGCCACCACGGAGCCGGGGCATGTGAGGTTAAGAGGAGCACGAGCGCTGTTTAATCTCACCGATGGTTTCGTTGTCAGTTGGTAGATTGTTTAATGTTAAAATCCCCCCCGTGTTTGAACGTGTTCAGCCTCCACAAAGCCAATGTCAACCAAAGTGATGGGCAATTTGCATTATTCTAATAAGCAAAGCAGCAAGTGCTAAATTTGATCTTGTTTCTTGTAATCTGAGGCTCTTTATTCAGCCTCAAAGGGGGGGGGAATCTTTTGTGGAAACAGAAGGTGTTTTCCAACTGTTCTGTTCAGTTTACTGCTTAGTAATAAATACGATGCCGCAGTAATACAAACGATAAGCTGATTATAAAACGCCCTTATAATCACTTCAATCAATTATGTGCAGTAGAATCAATTTTTTTTTTATGGAAATAAACATTTTCCAGCGCTGTTGGAGGAAGATGTGTGAGAAAACATGAGAGTATAAATAAGAGAATTTCATAAATAATGATAAAATATACATTAAAGGACATTATAAGGGACGATAGAGCTTCAATTTTTATAATATAAAGGAAAATAAAACAATATAACAGAGAAATTAAATCATCATGAAGTTGTTTGCGTACCAGTAGACACTTCCAGCGTTTTAAGGTCTGAGGCATGGTGCGTGAGGCGAAGGCGGCCGCTGCTGATGCGTAGTAGCAGGTAACGCTGCTCCGGGTCCGACGCCAGTCGACTGGACAGCAGCAGGCCGTCGGGATTCCAGGTTCGGAACTGGAGCCGGACCGAAAGCCCATCCAGAGAGGGAACGGGAGCTGGAAAGGACAGGAAACTGCTGCTGGAGCTCAGGAAGGTAACGGCCACCAGCTGCGGCTCCGAGCACGAAAAGGTCACATTTCCCTGAAGCAGAAACGGAGCCAAGTCGCATGTCAGATTACATGCCAACGGAGAATGGCAAAAGGACACAAGGGCCCAAAGTCAACCTTATTTCTCTCCATGAATAATTTTAGTGACGGTTCCTTCAAAGCTGCTTTCGGGTATGTTTAGAAGTCTTGTTTATACGTTAAAAAAAAAAAAAAAAAAAAAGGCAAAAGCACGGAAGGATTGTTCAATGACAATTGTTAGATTGTTTACAGACTTCATGGCCCTTATTTGTATTTCTAACTGTGCCAAAAACCTCAACCAGGTAACTATTTTGTGTTGTTTTGTGTTTACCTTTTCATTCGTCGTTACGAAGGACAAAATGATTCGCAAAACAGAGACCTGGTTTCTTACAAGGATGTCGATTAGTGTCTATTTCTAACATTTCTAATTGATCTGAAGTGTTATGTTCCGGAGTGAAAAAACTAAACAAAAAACAACAGCTTTTTATAGGTAAAAAATTCAGTTATTTCATGACTAAACCTTTTGTGTACTAGTAGAATGTACTAGTTATAATTTCCAGCCCATTTGGCAAAGTGAAATCTAGAATACAATGAATCATTGACAGAAGCCTGTTGAGATGGAAGAGAGACCGAGGGGAAAAAAAACGGGAATGAGTGAAGAAAAAAAAAGGGTTGAGTCAGAAGGATGGAACCACAGTGGAGAGCAGTTGGTCCGGATAAATGTCACATCCTCAGGACACAAGCTCACGTAAGCGTGAAAAGGTTACCGGTACCTCATTGATCCCAGATCAGTGAACTACAACCTCGAAGGACCTGCTCGCCTCACGAGATCTGCCAATTTGACCACTTTTATACTGTACTCTTTCTCTTTCTTTTTATCTTTGAAAAAGTCTTAACTAGCTTGTTAGTTTAATCGCAAGGTCAGAGGAAGAGTTTAGACGTCCTCTTGATTGACAGCTGAGGGTAATTACTGTAGGAACATGACTGCGAAGGAGTTAGCGTTATAGTCAGGGTTAAATTTACACCAAACGGAGTAAACGGGTTCGAGAGACGTCGACGTCGCTGAAAAAATGCGAGCAATTTACTTAACGAGAAGAATCCTTCTCTTGTTAGTTGCCATGGCGAAAATGAAATTCGATGGTAAAGATTCCACTGCCGTTTTTTTCAGCTGCAAGAAATTGTTCAAAAGACAAGACTTTAGGACCTGAAGACTTACCACTGTGTATATCTGAGGCTTGCGTCGCTTGGCGAGGTCGATGATGTTCACAGCGTTGTAGTAGAGATTCTCCACACAGCCGTGAAAGTTGCGTCTGAGGAACGTTCCGGGTTTTCCCGGTAGCGGGATCCCGCCGAAGCTGAGCTTTGAGGACAGTTCAAAAAGAAGCTAAAGTTAGCCGGATTTTCTTTGAACCTCTCTGTAGCACGTTGTATATAACCGTCTTTTAAAGAAGATCTTGTTTTCTAAGTCTAAAGATAACCCAGACCTCCTGAAAGTGAAAGAGGAAAATCTCTTAAAGAAGTTCTGCAGTGACTCACTCAATCTTCAGAGTTTACAAAAGATAAAAAAAAAAGAAATAAAATTAAATGCAACTCTCCAAGCAACGTGGCAGATCTAAAAGAGCTACACCAAGAACATCTGTGGGTTTTTGCTACAGGAGTCTGATTCTTACAACTAAAGCAACAGAAGGCAAAAGCACATGATGATCAAATATTTATTTCACACGTTCCCCTTACGCATCATGGCTCCCATGGCAACAGAAGTCTTTTTTTTTTACTATGCTTTTTGTTTAGGTTTCTCCTTCGGCCTCGTCTCCACCCCTTTTGTTGTCCTCCTGTGTTCGTCTGGTTTGTTTTAATCACAGATACACATATTCCTGTCTGAGATTTACTTTTCCTCGTTTCCTGGGTTGTTGTTTCTTGCTGAATTCTGGCAGTATATTGACACAGTGATTATGTGGATATCGCGTTTTTTAAATTTTTTATATGATTTGTTTTCCGTCAGTATTTTAAACTGAAAGCAACTGATTTGGTTTTGAATTCAAATACTTATTTATAAATTGTTCGAAAATTTAATTAATTTAAATCCGAACCCTAAAATTTTTGTTTATTTATTTGTTTATTTTTTGTTAAGAAATTAAATCCAGTTTTATTGTACTTTTTTTTTTTTAAGTAGTACTATATTGCTGTATTTATTATGTTGCAACTCCTGTATCATTAGAATTTAATTAAGAAAAAAATAGACTAAATATTGTTTACATTTTTATCACAAGGTGACTACTGGTCTGCAATTGTTTGCAGTATTTTTTTTTGCTTGTTTGTTTTGTATGTTGGTTAAATATCAGTTCATTTTGAATTATTATTGTTGGTCCTTCGCTGCTTCCTGTTTTATGGTCAACACAGTGTACCACATCTGGTCCGTACACTTGCTTTGGCATAGGTTTTTATGCCGAACCCGGACCATTTAGGGCCAAGGGTGATAATTTAACCATAATTATTCCGTGATTTTATAGTTTAAAGAAACAGGTACAGTGTAGAAGTTTTTTCTCCATAAATGATTGGTAAAAAAAAATATATAAATATATATATATATATATATATATATATATATATATATATATATATATATATATATATATATATAAAATTAGGGATAAATAACTTTTAACTTTATTAATGGCAGCAAATTTGGCAACAACGGTGACTTCAAATCTACCGTGAAAAAAAGGAAAAGGTCAAGGAAAGCTACCTCATAGTCAACCTCAAGAGAGTCTCCGTCCCCTTTGGTCCTGAAGTGTTGCGTGTGTCGGTCCAAGGTGAAGTTGACCTGCTTGTTAAAGCGTTCGATCAGCACCGAGTGCCAGTGCTGGTCATCGAGCAGACTGCCCAGTGTGACCACCATACGGCCGCTGCTTGACCTGATCCGGGTATCATCTGGCACAGAGACACGAGATGGTAAAAGAAGCAGCGCATCACAGGGTCGGATTTTCCCCCAAACAGGGTTAACATGTGGATGGTATAGTGAGAGGATAAATGTCAACAAGCTTAAGGCCGAATTTTAGACCTAGAGGATATGAAGAGTAGCTAGTGCTAGCATAAACAAATCAAACAATTACAAAGAGCTGAAAAAGCTCTACAGAGGAATGTCTCCGATTCCCGGTTAATATTATTGCCTAAATTTTACACAGGACATCGAACCATATTGTGGCTGCGCCGTATTGTTAACCAACGTTTAAACGTATTAGAATATTTATTGACATAAGGTAACATTCACACTTTTTTTCCCCAGCCAAGAGTACTGAGAAACGCATCGCTCTCGAGCCACAGCTAATTGCAGCTTTTCCTCAAAAACAGCAGATGCATTATCTCGTTTGAGAGCTGCAAATCTATATTTGCTGTCTAAATTTCACAACAATATTGACAGTGTGAAAGCTGAGACTTTATTTGATTGAAGGAAAAACTGGGAAAACACCAAAACAGAACAGAATCGGACCTAAAATAATGTTTTTATTCGATTAGGCTATTTTGGACAGTCCTTATATAAAATCTAAAATCTATACTAATGTCCTGCTTGTACAGGATTTGCTCAAGGGTTGCCAGATTTTTTGAAACTGGTCCCAACCTGTACATATAAAAGTTATTTGAATTATCCTTTGGAAGTTTTTTTTTATTTCATAATTAAATAAAAGCAAGTTCTTAATCAAACTGCTGCAGGATGAGGGTGAGGATGAGGATGAGGTTAAGGTTGCTCAGTAGATTTCAGTAGATGAGCTGCTCCTTACCGAGGTTGAGGTGTAAAGCCAGTCTCCCTCGGTGGAGCTCCAGCGTGATATAATCACCTCGCTGTCCCTCTCCGTGCAGCAGGACGCCCTCCGTTTGTCGGCTCTTAAAGCGCAGAGAGATCACGTCCTTCACCGTGCTCATGGACTTCTGGTTAAACCGGTACAGCAGAGAGCTTCTGCCATCAAAATCCGCCACGTACGATTCTTCAGCAGAGAAGAAAGGTACAAAGAGAAAACGATGGTTTTAGTCAGTTGTGAAACATAACTGTGATACTAATTTCTACACTTCTGTTCTGATTACGTGTTTAAAAACATACCAATGATACTAATACTGTATATTTATTTTGCAACCAATGGCGTATTTTCCCCCGAGTGCGAACCGCAAACTTCTATAGCCGTAGTGTGAATTACGTCTTGGATTATTTTAGTATTATGTGAAAGGGATTTCTGTCGGGGGTAAATAATGCAAACATCAAACACGTACCTGCCTTCATCCTGAAGGGCAGATGAGCAAATAAAGAAAGAGACTTTGAAAAGAAGCGCAAGAGTTAACTTTGAACTTTCCTTTGAACACGTTGGAGTTCAAACGCGGCTTAAGTCACGACCTATCAAAGACCTCGGAGAGTAAAAGTGCAAGGAGATTTTTTTTTTTTAATCCAGGCTTTCTGTACAGCACTCAGGCAAGGAGAAAGGAAAGAAGAGGTGATGAACGAGTAATCATTATTATGTATGCATGTTTGGTCCTGTTTTTTTCTGTGGCCTGTTTTTTGCTGAACAAACTCTCTCTGATTCTGGGATCGAAACTGCTCAGCATCAGCTAGATATCAATTTTTCCTAACAAGCTACAGCCCAGATTAAATCAAATAAGGGAATTCGCTGTCGACAGCAGGAAGTGCATGAGGAATTCTAGCCCACTGGTACAGGAAGTGACATTGTTCTAGTGCTTGGATGCAACTCAAGGTGACACCCGTCACACCGATTTCAGCCGGTTTTTGGCCATGTGAGGATGTCAGGATTACAAATACCCCAGCATTCAGGCTCTATTTTCAGTTGTTTCTTTAAAAAAAAAAAAAAAAAAAAAAAAAAATCAGAAATAAATACATTTTTAAAACGAGTCAAAATGACACAGATGCACAGATCAAGTGTGTGTTGAAGTAAATATGAACAGTGTTATTAACTTGAAGTTATGCATGTTATATATTTTATATAGTTTATAGGATATTTATATACATATAAAAAATAATGTTACAAAACGTGACGTATTGTACGTCGAAAGAAAGAAAAATATTTAGCACATTCTTTGGTTGAGGTTTTAGTTTAAAGGTGTTGTAACGAGTGGAGTGGTGCTACCCCTTTAAGAGCAATGTGCCTTTTTATTTTGTTTTGTATACTAGTAGGATGTGCGCATGCGCCAAAGTGTACACGCTTCGGTTATAACACCACGTGTGTGGAAGTCTGATGCTGCAACCGATACTCTTTTTTTTCATTTTCTCATACTAATGAGCATTTTTTTTGTTTTAGTAACACAGGTTTTTCCTGTGTACGGATGAATAAACGTTTGTGAGTTCTCCGTCCTTATTTTTGCGGGACTAACATTGAGGAGCTTTCCTAAATCCCCATTAACGTGTTACAGTGGGGTCTCCGATGTTTGAGAAAATGCTTCAGAGTCGGGACGATAAACAAAACAAAAATCAAAACAAACGTGTAGCCAATAAGCAGAAAGGGGCGTGTCCGGTCAATATGCGGCGGAGAGTGTGTTCAGTGTTGATTCGAGTTTCCCGAGTCAATAACTCCTGAGCTAAACGCTGTTACTACACAAAACGCGGTTGTAGCTGCCTCTCTACATTACTACGATAGAAAAGAGGTGTTATTTGTGTAGTAACAGCGTTTAGCTCGCTCAGGAGTTATTGACTCGGGAAACTCCAACCTGTGAATATGTGGCCAACTTCCTGCTCCTTCAGTTCTCTCCAACGCTGGAAAGCTGATCCTATATTAACACGTCCTACTTCTTGCCTTAGTAAGTCTTTCTTCGCTTTCTTTCTTTGTTTTTATCCTCCATGTCAATGTTAAAACCGCTTTCTGCTAACGTCACACATGCGCACTGTACACTGTCTCCGCCCATATTGACAAGGCACGCCCCTTTCTGCTAATTGGCTACAAGTTTGTTTTGTTTTATGGAGCATTTCTCAAACATCGAAGACCCCACCTTTAATCCCTCGTTTTTTTTATGGCATGACTAATTAGAAATGGAAAGGAATGCCAGATTATGCTTGAGAGAGACTTTTTAATTAATAACTAACAATAGGTTCAAATTCGAAGTCGACAACCACCCTCAGAGACTGAGCTAATCTTGAAGTCATGTTTTAGTCTTGCTACAGACCAGACATACTTCTGTCATGTTTGTCTGTATGATTTTGTATCATTTGTGATGTATTCCTCATTTTCAGGTGGATTTCATCTGTCCTTACATCACTGTAAAGTCCTTCAGGATGTCCTACGCGCTCAGTGTCACGAGTAACTAAGCCAGAAAATAAAATATAGGTCAGCAGTATTCTGCTGATAGGATAAAAGTAATTTAATGCTGTTTTAATGGTGTCTGCTTCCGTTTTAGTGATTTGCTATATCAATAAATAAATAAGAAAATCCTAAAAAAAAAACAATAGAAAGCATGACCGTTTGTACTTTTTTTAAAATTATGTTCTTTATTAGTGACTCACTGCATAGGGCAGGGGTTGGCAACCTTAAACACTCAAAGAGCCATTTGGACCCGTTTCCCACAGAAAAAAAAACACAGGGAGCCCTTTTGACATCTAAAATGAAGATAACGCTGCATATATCGTTTTTTTACCTTTATGGAAGGTATAGAAAAAACTGTAGTGTGTTGCATTTATGAAATCAATGAACTGCTACCGAGTAACAAAATTTTATTTCTGCAGGCAAACAAAAATATTTTGAACAGTTTGAACTAACCTTAACAAAAAAGATGCTGGGTTGAAGGTTACTTTCAAATAAAATGTCCAATATCTAATTGAGTCCTCTTCGTATTCATGACATCAACATTTTAACTTGCCGGCTGCAGCAAACCAAAAACGCGATTGCTTCTGTGTCGGATTTCGCAAGTCGGCAGTTATGACGCGTATTTCGAGCAACAAACAAATTAAACACGGTTTATTTTAATGTTACAAGAGCATCATAATCTAAGGATTTAGAATTACATTTTTTTTAAAAACTAACTAAAATAAGATAAATTTAAATTAAATATTTATTTTCCAAATTTACAGGGAGCCGCAGCAGAGGGACGAAAGAGCCACTTGCGGCGCCTGAGCCACGGGTTGCCGACCCCTGGTATAAACAGGTATATTTTTTCATGAGCTCAATATATATATAGAACATGTTTAGAACATCTAGAATTTTCCAACAAGAATTCTTTCTCCATGGTCAATAAAAATCACAAACGGCACAAACACATTTGCTTTTTTTTTATATATATATAGGAATTTGTTGAAAGATATAAAACACTATGATTTCAAAGCTTTTTCAGAGTTTCTAAATATATACTGCAATACATATCCGGTTAAACAGAAAGGACAATGTTTTCTCAGCTCTTTAGGCAGAACGCAATTAAAATCCATAACAACAAAACACCTGAGAGTCTCATTTTCACTGACAAAAAAAAGATGCTGGCAAGTTTATACAGCACTGGCCATATGTTCGTTAAGTGTGTTTGTTTGGATGCACATATGTAGTAGATTGTTGCTCGACTGGTCACACCTATCCACCCAAATGGTCATTAAAACAACAGTAATGAGGGTTTCTTTTATTAAATATGAACCATTATGTCATAGCTGGGGGGGGGGAGGGGCACACGGTGGCTTAGTGGTTAGCACTTTCGCCTCACAACTCCAGGGTTGGGGGTTCGATTAGTGCCTCCGCCTTGTGTGTGTGGAGTTTGCATGTTCTCCCCATGCCTCGGGGGTTTCCTCCGGGTACTCCGGTTTCCTCCCCCGGTCCAAAGAAATGCATGGTAGGTTGATTGGCATCTCTGGAAAATTGTCCGGAGTGTGTGAGTGAATGAGAGAGTGTGTGTGCCCTGTGATGGGTTGGCACTCCGTCCAGCGTGAATCCTGCCTCGCCTCGATGCCCGATGACGCCTGAGATAGGCAGAGGCCCCCCATGACCCGAGAGGTTTGGATAAGCGGTAGAAAATGAATGAATGAATGAATGTTTGACTGGATATTTCAGGATATTAGCTCAGATAAAGTTCTAGAACTAAATTTGCTCTATGTCTTGAACATGTGCAAAGAAGCATCTAGGTGGTTCTCATCACGCTTCCGTTTGTAGAACTTGCATTTAATTTGTGACTAATGCGTTACAGATGGAGGTAGCAATAGATCTTAAATTAGCTTCATCAGTGCATATGGTGTGGGTTTTTTTTCTTTCTCAACAGTATCCTATTGCCAGAGACATTATTATGACCAGTGATGACTCTTACATTATATTTTGAGTCCTTGGATTTACTTCCTGGTTTTGTTATTTATATCGTTTGGCTGCTATGATAGTGCAATTATTAAGTAATAAATATTGTATACTTTACAGTAAGTACTTAAGATAGATCATCGATGATATCTAGTTATACAGTAAGCTGCATTTTAAATCCTCACTCTGAGAAATATGGCTCTCGGTCTGAGAAGCCAAACGTCCTTCGTCTATTCATCTTCTGACATAAAGAGCAGAACAGAAGAAAGGAAGCAAACTGGTGCTTTTGAATCTTGGCCCGTTTTCTATGATGTTTTATACGGGGGAAGAAAGTTGCTTTCTGAAGTGAATAAGCAATAAAGAATAAATATTAGACTACTAGTAAAGCACTATTCAATGAAAGAAGAAGCTTGCATGATATATGACTTATAGCTGATTTCTAATAAATAAAACCAAGGATTAATTCTGTCAGCTCTGCCTGTTAATGCTTACGCGGTAAACCAGACCGGATATTTGAAATGTAATTTAGCTGCGAAATAAAAGTTTTTATTATTATTACAAACATAAAAGTACAAACATTGCTATAAACATAAAAGCATAAAACCCGTAAAAAATCTCTTTAAAATGTGCACGGAATTTTAAAGAGATTTATTTCTTCAGATATCAGCGCTGGTTTAAAAAACTAATTAGCTTTCGAGTTTATCGTCTGCATTTTAGGCTGTTTTCTCATCAGACTGAATGGCCAACAGCTCCTTCCTAGTGAGTCACTAAAAATGATTCTGTTACTCCTTTTCATTGACTTTAGGAATTAAATTTCCTTTTGTGTCTTTTTTTACATTTTGGGATCGGTTATTTTTGGGGCGAAGCCTGGCGAGATTGGATTGCTCTCTCACTCTCACTCATTTTCTACCGCTTATCTGAACTACCTCGGGTCACGGAGTGCCAACCCATCGCAGGGCACACACACACTCTCATTCACTCACACACTACGGACAATTTTTCCAGAGATGCCAATCAAACTACCATGCATGTCTTTGGACCGGGGGAGGAAACCAGAGTACCCGGAGAAAACCCCCGAGGCACGGGGAGAACATGCAAACTCCACACACACAAGGCAGAGGCGGAAATCGAACTCCGACCCTGGAGGTGTGAGGCGAACATGCTAACCACTAAGCCACCGTGCCCCCAGATTGGATTGCTGAATTTTTTTTTTAGTTTTTTATTTTGTGACACAAATACTGAAACCCCACCTCAGAGTTCTGACTTATTTAAGTGAAAATAATACACATAGGCATGCAGCCGATCACTTTTTAAGTCGGGTTCAGAATCAGCCTTGTTCTCACGCTACCGAAATAGTTGTAAAGTCAAAGAAGGTCTCCAATCAGAGAAGATCGATTCGTGTATCATACGAAACCACAAAACAAAGCTCCCCCTCACAGAGAAACATTACAAATGAAATAGCACGGCGGCTCGAAACCTGCTAGGACAACATGTCTCTAATCTGATTCAAATGAATTCCATGCTATTCCATGTGAAGTGTGTGTGTGTGTGTGTGTGTGTCTGTGTGACTCCAAGTGCTGTTGCTGAATATAACAGTAAATCATATCTATCTCGTATCAGGTACTCACTGTATGCGCAGCCGTAGACTTCGATCCTGAGCCCGATTCTGCCACTGGGGTTCCAGTCGAGAGGAACAAATTTCAGAAAGCGGGTTCGAATGGGTTGACTGAGTTTGTGATAGACCGCACTGTCGGAATTCGTGTTCCCCACCAATCTCTGGGAAGAAAAAAAATGAAGAAAAATAAGCAGATTGTATACGGTTTGGTCGTACAAGTCACATCATTTACCATGCATTTTTGTGTTGCATGTAACGTCTCGGAAACACACGTCGCTCATTGTTTAGTCTATTTTTTTTTTCTCATTTAGTGCTGCACTGGTTCCTGAGCTTCTCGCAATCTGTCATATTTACTCTCATGTAGACAGTCAGATATAAAGCTCCTATGATAGAGTTCACATTAATTAACATGAGACCATATTGGATGCATTTGTTTAAGTTTTGTTAATTTATCTTACATACAGCAAATACTTTATCCTGAACCTTTTTGTGTGTGTGTGTGTGTGTGTGTGTGTGTGTGTGTGTGTGTGTGTGTGTGTGTGTGTGTGTGTGTTTGTGTGTGTGTGTAGAAATGTGGGGTTCTGTAAATGATAAATTCAACCCACCACTCCCCCACCCCCCCAAAAAAATACTTTATGTAGAACCCAGGGTCAAATGGGTGCCAATACTTATTTTTTTCCTTGACGTGTTTAGGAATGACAGATTTTAGAAAAGAGCAAAGCGTTGATTAAATAATTTAAAGGGAAATTATGTTATGCTTCAATAAAGAGTTTTGCTGTTATCAATACTAAAAAAATTGTGTATAATAATAATAATAATAATAATAATAATAATAATAATAATAATAATAATAATAATGCATCTTGGATTCAAACCCCACTGGGTTTTTTGCTATAAACATACATTAGGAAAACATACATAAATTACTCGTTAATATTCATTGGGAATCTCATGAAGATTGGATGAAACTGCAGAATGAATAAATGATGAATAGAATATATGTACATATTTCACCAAAACATATTTATTTGCCAGCCCTTTGTCTAATGTTAAATGCTTAGTATATATTTGTTATATTTATACACTGTATTGTGTTGCCACCCTTCACTGGTGTGTGTACCCTTCCAATACTAAAGGTAGTGAGCAGCGTGGGTCAGATATTACAGCTTTAGATTATTGGTCAGAAGTTTGTGAGTTCAAGTCCCGAAACCTGCCAAGGTGCTACATTTGGTTCTTTACTTAACAAGCTTAACCCCATGAAACCTGTATGTTGTTTTGGGGTAAAAAAATAAATAAATAAAAGCATTATCCAAACAGTCCAAAATACAATCTAAAGGTACCCAAAAAAACACCCTTGAGGGTTGCCATTCCAATGACAGTTACACATTTAAAGAAATGAGTTGTATTATTCCTGTACTGGCAACTGTAACCAGATTTGAACTCCCGAAACCAAAGTGCACCATCTAATAAGGACATTTTTAAAAATAAATGCCTCAACAGTTTTATATAATTTAATCTGTTAATCCCACTAATGCCTGGTGATTAGTGCTTGACTCACTTTACAGGAAGATGAGAACAGATTAAGAAAAACCCACACCATTCACAGTGAATCACACTGAGTGTTAAGAACTGGAGAAAATGTCAACTTTTTTTTGGCTTCTCTCTATCTATCTCTCGCTCTTTCTTTTTTTTTCCGGAGCGTGCTGTTTGCAGTCTGATGAGAAACTGTGACAAATAAATCATGCGTAATAATGTAAGAGAACAATATCGTGCAGCACACTCCTTCAGAAATCTGTTGTGCCACCTACATTGTTCTCATGCCAGCCATTTTACCCCCCTCCTGTGTTTGTGTGCAGAAATATATTACGCACTGCACAAACAAATTTTTTTTCTGATTATTTAATTATTTATTTAAAAAAAAAAAAAAAACCTCCAAATTCATTCATGTACAATTTTGGAAGATTACTTTCCAGTTAAAAAAATATTCTAGAGAATCAAATTATTACTGGATGATAAACATTAGTGTTTCATTTATTCATTCATTCATTCATTTTCTACCGCTTATCCGAACTTCTCGGGTCACGGGGAGCCTGTGCCTATCTCAGGCGTCATCGGGCATCGAGGCAGGATACACCCTGGACGGAGTGCCAACCCATCACAGGGCACACACACACACTCTCATTCACTCACACACTCACACATTATGGACAATTTTCCAGAGATGCCAATCAACCTACCATGCATGTCTTTGGACCGGGGGAGGGAACCGGAGTACCCAGAGGAAACCCCCGAGGCACGGGGAGAACATGCAAACTCCGCACACACAAGGCGGAGGCGGGAATCGAACCCCCAACCCTGGAGGTGTGAGGCGAATGTGCTAACTGCTAAGCCACCGTGGGCCCCCCCACACACACACATTCAAACATTTGAGGTCATAAAATAAAGTAAAAATCGAAATACAGAAGTAACTATTAACCGAGGGCTCTGAATTTTGTCACTTTTGTTTTCCCTGCTGTAACTACAAGTAAGTTCATACCTAAGGGATATATTGAGAGTTGACTTATGCTCCTTGAGAGAGGAGTTAATTACAAAACTGACTTAAGTAGTGCTTGGACAGGGATTTGCATGAGTTTGCCTAAAACAGAGGCATGTCTATGCAACTATATATCAGCTCATGTCATTAAGTCCTGTGGTCCAAAAGGATTATCATTGTAAGCAGTGTTGTGCTAGTTACTAAGAAATAGTTACTAGTTACTAGTTACTTCATTAAAAAAGTAACTCAATTACTTTGTTGATTACTTACACCAAAAAGTAATGCATTACTGTTAAAAGTAACATTTTAGTTACTTTTTTAAAGAACGTTCTTTAACCTCCTGAGACCCGTATTCTACTGCTGTGTACATTACAATTTCTACTGACTGTTTCTCTTAATTCATACAGTAGCTGATAACTATAAATTTAATCAGTGTTTTCAAGGAAGCAGTTTCGCAAAAGAATTACACCTAACAGTCCTCATATAAGGTTGGTACAATAAATATATATAGACAATGAAGACACATATATAGACACATTCGGGTCTCAAGAGGTCAATGTTCTCATTAATGGATAGGTACTTCGAACCAGAAAGACACGGCTTACTTTTGACTAAAAGGTTTTTGTCTTTATGCTCAACTAAAATGAAATAATGAGCATGTTTCCACTTTGAGAAACTCGTCTTTCTCTCGCCTCGACTCGTCGTTACTGCCGCACATACTTGAACAAACGGAAACACGCCCACAGTGCTGCGTCTTCGTGTTTACAGTGGTTGGCGTCCACCGATCCTACAATGCGTCGCTGCTGTAAACAGGTTAGTCTGTAGGCTACACTTCAGCCTAAATAAATTAACTTAAAAATAATGGACAAACGCACCATATGGTGACGGTAACGGAGTTACTTTATTTAAAAAGTAATGCGTTAGAGTATTAGTTACTGTCAAAAGTAGCTGCGTTACAGTAACGCGTTATTGCCCAACACTGGTTGTAAGTAATCACACTGAAATGTATCATTTGGTCTGAAATTAGATGCCAAAAATTAAGTTAAAATATGGATATTGTAAATATGGAAATCTGACTCAGGTAATTGGTTATCTCTATATAAACAAGGATAACAAGGACCTGCGTCATCTAAGTCTGATGACAAGTAACTTTAACTGGTTGAAACGATTTGTTTTGTTCCTAGGCGATTTGAGGAAAATTGACATTGTATACACACCGTTCAGCTATGATGTTAAACCCACTGAACTGAAACAGTCAGATCTGAAAGTTAACCCTGTAAAGAACATTGTTGCAGAATTACATCAATTTTAACAATTTTTTAAAAAAAAGGCCTGCACATTTAATTTTTTTTTTTTTGTCAAGGCCACATTTACATAGTTAATGGGTTCTATTGTTTGTCCTCATAATGCTATTTGATAGAAGAAGTGTTTACAGGTCCAGTCATCTGGCCATGAACTCACTCCACCTGCAAACTCTGCATTGAGCTCATCTCTATTTTTTTCCATCACTGGATTTGGCAAGATTCAAGTAAGTAAAATTCCTCACATATTTTTTTTGTGTTTATTACAATGTCTAGAACACATACATATTTTGGAAAACATTAATAAAATTTGATTTAGAGCTTGTTAAGGCCATGTTGTAATTGTACAACAATTGGGCCAGAGTGGTAGTCAAAATAGCCTGTGCACCTTACACATTACATAAGGACACTGCACTTCTCACATGGCCACGAATTGAAATTTAAACTGTTAGATGATTCATTGTAACTCATTTATAAATGTGCTTTTCTTTTTGTATTTAGTTTAGATTAGACCAAAAGTACACACAAGAATAAATGTGGTATTTGAAACTCCATCATATAGAGCGGTATCTGAAACTGACTCTATCTTTGGAGTTTTTTGTTTGCTATTTAACGTCTAAACGATCCTGAAATTTTTTATGAGTGTTGCCCAAGTAGCAGTTTATATGTGTTCGAAACAGGAAAAATGGGCAGGTGTAAGGATCTGCGCGACTTTGATATTGGGTGTGAAATTGCAGAAATTAGGTGTGAAAAGTCAGAGTATCTTCAAAACAGCAGGTCTGGTGGGCTGTTCTCAACATGCAGGGGCTAGGTCCGGTGACAGGGTCACGGATGGCGAAGGTTAACTCATCTTGTCCAATCCCACATATGAGCTACTGTAGAAAATTTTTTTTACCTCTGGCTCTGATGGAAAGGAATCTGAGGCATCTCAGCTTGCTGATTCCTGTACACCACCAAAAGCACCTATAATGGTCACATGAGCATCAGAACTGGACCGTAGGCAATGGTTTACACTATGGGGAAGGTCGGGTTCGTGTCCATCGCTTACCGATAGAATAGATGGAACCTGGCTGCACTGTGGGAAGGAGGCAAGTGTGATTCTTTGAGCTGCATGATGTTCTGCTGGAAAACCTCAAATCCTGGTATTTGTTACTTTAACACATACCACCTTCTTAAACATTGTTATAGAAAAAGTACTGTATACCCCTTCATGGCAACAATATTCCCAAATGGCAGTGTCCACTATCAGCGGGATAATTTTTCCTGCTACACTGCAAAAATGATTCAGGAATTATTTGAGGAACATGACAGGGTTCAAGGTGTCGATATGGCCTCCAAATTCCCCAGATCTCTATCCGATCGAGCAACTGTTCTACGTGCCAGACAAACACGTCCGATCCACATCAGTCCTACCACGACCTTGTGATTTACAGGACTTGACTTGACTTGACTAAAGAATCTGCTGGTAAGGCTTTGGTGTCAGATACCACAGCACACCTTCAGATGTCTTGAGGAGTCCAGGCTTCGACAGGTCAAAAGGTGAAACTACACAATATCAGGCAGGTGGTTTTAATGTAACGACTGATCGGTGCATTCTATAGGATATATTATGCTTCGTGTTTACTGTAAATAATAGAATGCTTTTGTGTAGACAGAAAAAATTCTTTGGTAAGATGCTGAGGACGATGAGCCAAACCCGACATATTGGAGTGGGCTGAGCATGCACAGAATAGACAAGGATTGCTGTCAGTTGGCAGATTTTTTTTTATGCAATAATCCTGTCTGCGACTGTCAGACAAAGAGTGTTGGGGAAAAGGTGTGGAGTTTGTCTCTCCGTATCCATATGTGAAGAATAAAGTAAGTTTTAATTGGATTCATCAGCAAGCCGTACCGACGAGCCGCAGACACCAGAGGATAAACACGGCAAAAGGAAAAAAGTGTAATGCTTTTAACTTTTGTGTCAACGTGTGTTAACAATAAAACAGACATAATAGCCTGTTCAGTCATGTAGCAGACTCGCAGAGGTCGGACGCAAGTGCAGGGTAAGTTTAACAAAACAGCTCCAAAGGGTGGGAAGTGCAAGAAGACAGGAAATTAAGCATTGTCTTAGAAATCTGAGCGTATGCCTCCAAAAGAGGCAGTGACACAAATTGTCTTAAAGAAGGAAAACCAAACACACTAAACGCGGAACAGTTCAATTAAAAGTCCAGTTAGCGGGAACGTAGAGGCGCTGGTGTTTGCTGAGAGTTGTTGTTTATCTGGCCATATTTGTTGGTCTCTTCAAAGCAGGATCTGTATAGTTGTGTGTTGTGACAATTTGCTTAAAATACATTAAAAGTCAACTTTATGGTCAAGTCTTCATCAGTGATCATGTGAAAACTTCAGCAGTAATGAATTAGCTTTGGGTCTGTGGTGAACTCGGTAATTGCACTGACCTGTTAGTTCCTCAGGAGCTCTTGGTTGCTTAATTCTTAATTCATTATTTACATTGACATTATTTCCTGTCCAGTGTCACCCAAATGAGGATGAGGTTCACTTCTGTGTCTGGATCCTCTCAAGGTTTCTTCCTCATATATTCTCAGGGAGGTTTTCCTCACCACCGTCACCTCAGGCTTGATCATTGGGGATAGATGTTAAAGATAAATAATAACTTAATTTTAGACTTTATATTTTTTTTATAAAAGTATACACGTTTAAAATACTGTCATGGTGTATGGTGTTTAATATAAGAAAACGACCAGAAATGTTCTCCCTTAATATCCTGAGCTCATCTTCCTCTTCTTTATTAATTGTCCACCCGTTAATAGACATGCGGGCAGTGTCCAAGAAGTCCAAGGACTACTACTGCTCCTCTGAGAACGAATATACCCCAGCTCATTATTACTGATATATCCGTACATTGGTGTGTTAATTAGCTTAGCTTGTGTGACCAAGTTATACTGGAAGCTTGTTAAGAAACTTGTTCAGTTTCTAAGCTACAGAATATCAGCGGCGGTTTGGGAAAACTCGTCGGATGTTGCTTCAACCGAATTATGGAAATTCTTTTTGTTGCCAAGAAATTCAGGAACTAAGGAAGAGGAAAACTTTTCCAACTTATATGTTCTACATGTTATCACTTAGTCGCTACACATTTACTTCTCAAGTGTGGTATAATTATTATTTTTTTTGCTTAAAATATTTCAGTCTCTTCACGATGTGTGTATTTATTTATTTATTTATTTATTTATTTATTTATTTATTCAATTGGGGGGGGGGGAGTTTAGACATTATTTTTAATTTAAATTTCTTTTTTTTTTAATGCAACTTTGTGGAAATTGCAAGCAAACTCCTACCAGTGAAGACATACAGTATTGACTTTCTACCACAGCTAGGTGTTATGATGTCACAACACATCTGAGCCCAAATCTGCAGGGGCAAAAAATGCTCTGAAAATCGCAGTTTGCTTGATTTTGTGCTCGTTTCTGCAATCACAAAATTCCGACCTACCGGAGCGACTGATATTCAGACGGACACGTTTGCTCAACATATTCCCAATGATTCTTGGCTTTTCAGACACACTGTGTATTTCACTTAATCTATATGGAAATGTTTTCATTTACTTTCCAAACCTGCCTTGGAACATCTGTCTGCAAAGGGCACGTCGGGTAACAAGCCCATCACGAACACAGCAGTAAATGCAGCCAGTCTGCCAAATGAGGTTGAAAACCTTTCTAGCTAAGTGTAAAATTCTCACGTAATAAATGACAAATTGTTGTAACAGCCTAATTGTTGGAAGCTTAAATGAGTTTGGTTTGGAATCAGATACCGGATGTGAAAATGTCTAAAATACTCTTGCAAGCTTTTGGACATTATTTGTATGTTTTTAAAATACCAACTTTTCATATTTGCATCTGTATTTGAATTCAAACACGATGCTAGCAATCAGCCTGGCATGTGAATTCTGCTAGTTCCTCATCCTCGGCAACTTCACCCTCGTTCATAACGAGCTCTTAACTAGTGCAACTTTTTTTAGACATAGGAATCTTTTATTACTTATTATTTCTTAACTCACTATTTAAACTTTGTTTAAAATCATTATAATGTCCATTGTTAAAACCCCTAAACATATCAATAACATTGAATATACTGTATAGTCGAAAATTTGGCCACGTGAAAGATTTAATCCCCAAGCCACTGCATGTACGTTATTGATACCGCTTTCTAAACGCTGGGGAACTTCTAAACGCTAAACGACGCAGTCACTTCTTCCATCACGTACTCATATCCTCTCCTTTGTGATCTGCCCATGTATGATGAAATCTGTTCCTTTTCCAGAATAACGTCTCTTCTTCCATCCCTGGGAATAAAACCATAACAATACATCCTCCCAGTTACCTTTACCCCCTGAGCCCGGTGCGACGACATACCAGGCTCAGATGCCATGCCGGTGTAAACATATTCCCCGAACTCTTCATTATCTTTCTTCCTGTTTTTTCCACCTAGACCGGTTTCATCAGCCATTTACGTCCGATCCTCTGGGTCACGCGTCACTTAAACCATTTCCGTGTGCTGCGAATGCCCTGAATGAGGTGAACGTGCCCCGTGAGGACAGAAGGTAGGTAAATGAATGTAATTTTAGGTAATTGGGGAGGAGGGAGTTGGGATGGTGTAAGATGGTTGTATCAAGCACAGCATGAAGATCAGGAAGTGTAGTTTAGGAGAAACACAGTGAAAAAAAACCCACAAGGCTCGAACCGGAATAACCGGCTGTATTCTATAACTTAAACCTGGCTCTGGTAACAGCTCGAACAGTTCATTGATTTGATTCTTATTGACCCTTCAGCTGTGTTTTAGTATTTAGTATTAAACTACTAATATTTTTTTTATATATGCTGAGGAAGATACTGAGATGTGTTCTTAACCCTGGCGGCTGGGAGTAAACAAAACAAATGCTAATGATTGTATGTCGAGTTCCTCTGGTTAATATGGTCCTGTGGGCTTTCTAATAGTTCCTCTTGTACTTCCGCACCATGTTTTTTTTTTTTTGCAGATCAAACATGACAAGACAAACTGTGAGTTCATCCAGATAATAGCGTTCTCAAAGAAACCGACGTAACTAAAATAGCTTGAAATGGGTGCAAAATTCAGATTTTTTACAAGAACTCAAGACTGAAACCTTTAATCCCTGCCTGTATTTGTCCCTTTATTATTGTTTCAATTCAGAAAATCTCCCCCCCTCTCTCTCTCTCTCTCTCTCTCTCTCTCTCTCTCTCTCTCTCTCTCTATATATATATATATATATATATATATATATATATATATATATATATATATATATATATATTACTTATTATATATATGAAATACTTTGTGAAAGAAAATGAGGAGTTAAATGAGATGCTCTTATTCACCGGGGAGACGAAGGCTTGAGTGTGTGTCAGAAATAGAGAGCAAACCTAACAGCAGAGCTGAGACAGCTATCCCAGAGAGACTAAGCTCACTGTTTCTCTCTCTCTCTCTCTCTCTCTCTCTCTCTCTCTCTCTCTCTCTCTCTCTGTGTGTGTGTGTGTGTGTGCACATCCTACTGTCTTATCTACCTCCAGGCTTATTTTCCTCCTTCTCATTTCTCTCTTCCGACTCTCCATTCCTTGTTTTAGTTCCTTTTCCGGCTCATATTTGAATCCAGCTTTCCATTTGTATTTGTTGATATCACTAATAACAAGAAAATATCTTTTCTGGTCATTTCTTACTACAGAAGAATATAATAGAATGTTCCCGGACCTCCTGTCCTCTTCTGTTCTACCTCCCTTTTCTCTTTTCCTCACATTTCTTCCTGATGGCCATCACACTTGTGAGCCCACGACCCATCAGAGTGCATGTTTTATTTACTGCTTCTCAACGATCTAGAAAAAAAAAACCGAAAAGACAAACTATCTAAAAGGATATGGGTGATGATTCCATCACACGGCGACGGCACTGTGGGAAAATGAACGCCCGAGGTGATTTTTCTCAAAGCTGTTTTACACGTATGAGCAAAAAGAAATACATTAAATTGCTAGTCATTTTTCATTTTAGTTGTGCCTCAGCTGACAACCGGAAAAATTAAAAACACATCAAAGATGAGGTCCTTGATTGTGTGTTACAGAAAAAATGAGAAAAAAAAAAAAAAAATAATAATATATATGAAATGTGTCTGTATATCATTTTTTTTTTCTCTTTTCCTTTTTTCCCCCCCACAAACACATAACGTTGACTGTTCTCACACTGTACATGGTCTAATGACTAAACACACTAAACTTCGACTTAATTAATTACCGTCTGCATTATATGTAACCAGCCTACAGCTTTTTAATTAATAAGAACAAAACGAGTCTGCTCATGACTTACTGACGCCCTTCAGAACGGGCGAAGTGATTAAACGCCACTCGATCTCTATTGTTGGCAATGGCCAGGTTTCCCTGAGGTATAGACGAGAGCTTTATTCCGTATAAAACCTCTTTAAAATACAGATGATAGATGTTTGCTGACCTTGGTGGATGATTCCAGTCTCTGCTGTGGAGCTGTGTGTTATTATTGAATAGATGGAATAGAAGAATTTATTTTGTCACATATATATATTACATATGTCACATGTATAGCACAGTGAAATTCTTTCTTCATGTATCCCAACTTTGGAGGTTGTGGTCAGAGCACAGGGTCAGACATGATACCGTACTGGAGCAGAGAGGGTTAAGGGCCTTGCACAAGGGCCCAACAGAGGTAGCTTAGCAGGCTTGAACCCTGATCGTTTGATCAACAACCCCAGAGCCTTAATATCTTGAGCCTCCGCTGCCCCAGTATCAGAATATTGTGTATCTCATACACGTCATACAAGCTAATAGAGGTTGACTTGGATTATATATATATATAAACCTAGATTTAATGCCAAATTAGGGAATTTATAATAGAGCTTGTGTTTTCTGTACACATCTGTAGCATTTCTTATCTTGTAAAGATGTTTCACAAACATTGGATCACCGGTAGGGGCATTAATAAAAGAGGTGGTAATAGTTTGTACACCCAAAATTAACCACAGCGCCTCATACAAAGGCGTGGCAAAGAAACATTAATAAATTTCTGGGCAAATAATTTTTCAAAATTTCGCTCTTGTAAGCATTTTTTCAGATATAGTCGGTCTAGAAATTTTCTGAAACCTGCCAACCCTGGTTAACTCAAATACTATAATGAACGAGTTAGGGTCAGGCTGTATGTTGATAATTCTCAGTAGGGTTACTTTAAAAATGAAAATATCCACAGGCTGTAGAACGAGAATGAGGTGAGATTTACTCTCGACTTCATTCCGTTTCAGGTCACGTGGTGATTAATGTCATCCTGCCTCACTAAAATTTCTGGTCATGAACCACCTCTGCTTTCAATATACTTCTATTATTTTAGATATATTTTAAAAATACACAATTTTGGAAGCGCAGTGATTTACAGTGGCACCCAGAAGAGGACGAGTTTGGGTTTTGAGTCTAGTTCGCCTCAAGGCTTCCCCTTCATGTTTTCTCAGGTAGCTTTTCCTTGCCGCTGTCACCTCCGGCATCGCTCGTTAGAAATCTATATATAAATCTACATCCGGATTTTTTGTACGTCTGCTTTTTGACAGTGATTATAGCTGAAAGCACAAAACAAAGGAATTGGATCGGATAGTGCAGGTAAATAATCTAAAATCCCCCAGCACCCCCACCCTCCCCAAAATGGATAACACTTGAAAAACAGATCCTAGAGGGATACAGCGCACATCCTGTGCTCCATTATGTATGACTTTCTGTATAACAGTCAAATTGCAAAGTTTTACAGTGGAGAGGAAAAAGGACCGGACTATTAGGATGCTTATCGATTCCACAGAGGAAACTGGAGGAGAACTTTTGGTGCAGAGTGCAGAATTTATAAACGTATTTTTCTTAAGCATCTTGAATTGTGCCACTCGATCTCCATCCAAACCCTAATAAGCGCCATCCCATTTATTCCACAGACTCTTGCAGCACTTTTTTTTTTTTTTAAATTGATCCAGGGATTTTTAAACAGAGAAACAGTCTCAGGATAGACAATAGTACACGATTGTAGGATTACGGACACTAAAAATCCCAGGAAACAGGAAGAAGCCTGGACTACACTGCTACAGGATTATACTGTGTACAGATCTATTTTTCATTTATCATTCTGTGTATCAGACTAGCCAGCTAGCATAGCTGATACGGATATAAACCAGGAAGAAATATGGCTGTTCAGTGAATCACTGCAATCCTCCTACACTCCACTCTTTCACTCTTTTACTCCTGCATAATTGCCTGATTTTTTTCCCCCCTTCACCATATGAAAAGAAAATTGCTAGAAAAAAAAACGGTGCGCTCGCTGCTTGAAGTAAATTTCGAAACTTACGTTGCCTAGTCGCTAGTTGTCCTGTGACATGACGTACATTTTCCCCCCCAGCAATTATTAAGTAGCTCTCATGAACACTGCTATAAATTAAACGCTAGAGAGAATTCAGGGAAAAAATTAGCATTTGCCATGTCTGTCATTCTGAAGGTTTTTTTTTCTTCTTTCTTTCTTTCTTTTTTTTTTTTTTTTTTTAAATAAAATCCTTTATCAATTTCAGGCAGTTTATCACCTAAAGATACCCAAAGAAGCTACCCAGTTACCTAACACTAAACACTAAAATAAGGAAGAAGAGAAAAATGGCTACAAAAGAGATAAAAATGGTCACACGTTACGACTAAACGTCTCTTCATTTAAACGAATGCAAGTCAATAAACAGAAAAAAAAACCTTTTTCTCTGCAGTATTTTTATATTAGTAGTATTTCCTTCCCAGCAACCAGACTGAAGTAAAATATATTTAGAATGCAAACCCACTATGTTTTCCCGAGTGGCCTGATGTATGATAAAGCTCACCAAGGGGCCAGAGAGCAGTCGAACGGAATTGGATATCTAGGTCTATAAAAACACAGCGGGTCATGAACTTCTTCACAACCGCTACAGAAACCTTGTAGAAATTCAGGCACAGGCTAAACACATTCTGCTCGAAATTGGTTAAGAATTTTCTTAGTCCAAATGAGTCTCAGGCATCATTAGACTTGATGGGAGCGGAATGGGCCAGAAGGCTCCTGCTTCAAGCAAAGCAATCCAACAAAACGATGGGTCTTTCATATCGATTACCTGTGCGCTGTTTAAGCCTCTGTGTAATGAGAGAATAGAGAGATAGAGGAAGGATGAAGGGGTAGGTGGTGTGTGTGTGTGTGTGTGTGTGTTTGGGAGGGATGGTGGGGTGATTTAAAGGCCTATAGAAAATGGAAGATAATTGTTGCCTGAAGCGCCAAATGAATCCAAAGGGAAGTTCAAAATATAGAGGCCGAAGGCAGGTCGACCATATTTAAAACTTCTTTCCTGTTGTTTCCTGGTATTTTATTTCTTTGCTCGAGGGCTCTATCTATATATCTATATATTTGGCAGGGCTTGCCATGTTTGAAGCAAAGCCTAGAGTAGACAGTTAGTATGATTGACATTGTAGAAAATGAGATAAGTATTGCTCCACACCAGGTTTGAACAACAGCCATAATGTGTGCTTTTCTTTCTAGATGCCGTTCTTTGATTTCTCGCTGCCAGGCTTCGCTCACAGCGAAGAGAGTCCGTCTTAGAAATTTCGGCAAGGGACATTTACTACACGAGCCGTCTGCGATGGCTAAAGGATTCCTGCGGAAAAAGGAGGGGAATGTTTTTGAAGCAACCTGAACTGAGCACAAAAATGTACTCATCTTTATCAAAACCCACAAAGCAGCTCCTGGCTTTTAAATGCCACCGATCTGACATCTAGCACACTTGATCAATCACCAGTTCATGTCCGAGTTCCTCAGATCTTTTCTTAGCTCCCTGAAGCTAGTCAGAATCTCAGGAAAAGTGCAGTAACAGAAATCATTTAACACCACTACTCTCTCTCTCTCTCTCTCTCTCTCTCTCTCTCTCTCTCTCTCTCTCTCTCTGTCTCTCTCTCTCTCTCGTGCAGTCATCAAGAGTGACTGACATGAATGCCTTGATGTAGTTCAAAACCTCTTGGCAGCTTGTAAGAAGAAAGCAATGACCTGAAGGAGGGACTAGCCGAGCTTCTGAACTCAGCAATTTTCCAACGAGGTAATCCCTGTTCAGGTGACAGCCGTACGAGACGTGATGCCGACGAATGCTTCGTTTGAAATGTGTCGCTGTCAGCTGCCTGTGGTGGGGAAAACTTCAACCCACTTGATTTGTCTCAGCAGCTATTTCTGTTTTTTTTTTATTTTTTATTTTTTTAATATAGGGTTCTTGTTGCCTTGGATGACTTCAGGTGAAATCTTTACACCTGCCGCTCTCAATTTGAGCTTTTCTTTATCCCAGTGGAGTAGCTTAGCACAACGGGATCTAAATGCTAACTACATGATTTGAGGATTAAGGCAGTGCTAGACTATAACTGATGACAGGAAGTCCCTGCCATCCTTGGCAACTAACAAGAGAATTGGACAACTAAATTTCAGTGGGCCCCAAACATGGACAGCATATGGCCCAACTGGGACTTGAATTAGAGGCCCAGCAGTCTAATCGTAGCATTTACTGTTACACAGAGAACAACCAAAAGAACATTTCTTTATACCATGTAGGGCATTAAATTTGCAGTGACCTGATACAGTCACTAGCCACTTTATTAGAAATACAATAGCAAGACTGTTTCTGACATCTTTTCCTCCGTTTGCTTTCGGACCAGCCTTAATTCAACATGGCGTGGATTCCACTGGGTTTTGAAACAATCCTTTGATTCCAATCCATTCAAGTCTCTGGGGAGCCCAATGAACTGCACAAAGCTCACTGTGACATACACGACTTGTCCTTTGTGAAGTGGTGGCTTATTATGCTGGAAGTAACCGTTAATTGTAGCCATAAAGTGACATAATCGGATATGCTCTGGCATTCAAACAATATTCTACTGGAATTAAAAGTGTGCCTGATTAAGTGTGCCAGCACCAGTACCTACCACCAGACTGAATTGCTGGTGGTACCCAAGGTACAGTAGATTGGATCCATAGATTCACTCTGTTGACACCAAATTCTGACCTGACCATCTCCCTGTCACAGCAGAAATTAAGGTTCATCACTTGTCCAGTGTAGGCTAACCAGGGATTTTCAAGTACGACAATCTTTACAGTTTACAGACTGCACAAACCAACCCATATACCCATTTTGGCATAGTGGTGGCTCAACTGGTTAAGTCTCTGGGTTCTTGATCAGAGGATCGGGGTTCAAGGCCCAGCCAAGCTTCCACCGCTGGGCCCTTGAGCAAGGCCCTAAACCCTCCCTGCTCCAGGGGCTCTGTATCATAGCTACCCCTGCACTCTGACCCCAACCTCCTCAGTTGGGGTATGTGAAGAAAAGAATTCCACTGTTCTGTAATGTATATGTGGCGATAATAAAGGCTTTATGCCCCCCGTTCTATACCCCAAATACACAAACGAACCAACATACACGCCATGTTTAAAGTAACAGAGATCAGACTTTTTCTTTAGTCTGATGTTCGACGTGATTATTTATTTTTTTTATTTTATGCATTGTGCTGCAGCTACGTGATTGGCTGCATATACGTATGTGCAGGTTTACAGGTGTTCCCATACACCGAGTGGACTGTGTGTCCAGATGTATTGACATCGCAACGATTTTACTTGTTGTCATTGCAAAATAAATGTATTCACGTGTCAGTATCATCTCCTGTTAGTATCTTCTGAGGAAGCTTGCCTCGGGATATGTATGGCGTTGTGGCATTAGTGTGCCGTCGTATGCCAAGTGCAATCCTTAGCCTTGATTACATTTGGAAAAATGTAATGGCAGGAAGATCCCTATTAGTGTTGTGTTGTCTTTTTTTTGTCTGCTGGGTTTGGAAATGAAATGAATTGCATTACTTGGATTGAGATATCTGGGAAACGCAAGACCCGGGTGTTAATGGTATTGCTCACGATCTTTAAAACCATGTTCCTGGCTGTGTGTGATAAACCATCAAGCAAGGCAAGCTGGACCGCTGTCTGGATCGTTCCAATCATTCTATAAATGTGTATGTGCTTTTTTTTTATATCATTTTATATCATGAAAAAAAAAATTATGCTGATGCTCATACTTGGGGTGCTCAAAAGCTCCTGGCTACACAATTGCACTTATATACAGTATACAGTTATATAATGGAACTGATTTATAATCGCATACTCTGCTGTCATCCAGATGAGGATTAGGATGAGATTCCCTTTTGAGTCTGGTTCGTCTCAAGATTTCTTCCTCATATCGTTTCAGCGAGTTTTTCCTCACACTTCGCATCAACGTCCGTTATTAAACGCATTATACGAATGAAATAGAATTAATACGAATCTAATGATAATTAGGAAACGAAACATATAATAAACAATCCTTAAATATAATTACATTTTGCAGATGTGACACGGTAAGCGGTGTTTTTATTTTTATTTTTCCTATTCGTTCCATTCCTAATCATAAGCCTACACTTACACCCACAAATATCAAAGCGTAATGAACATGTTGTGTCGCGGCTATTAATTAATGACACAGATGGGCTCGTTTTCCGTAGAGATGAAAGAGGAGCTCAAATAAACAGAAATGAGGTGGCTGCCTGAACTTCTTATTAAAAATTATATATATATATATATATATATATATATATATATATATATATATATATATATATATATATATATATAATATTAATATATAATTAAAAAAAGGCTGGGAAGAATGTGCAGGTTTGCAATTGGTTCACAAAAAAGAACAACAACAAAAAAGACTGTATATGTTTCATCACAGCTTGGACTGAAGAGTCAGTCTGCTCCGAAATCACAAGCGTAATTTCTTTTTCTTTTGTTTGGGATTTTCTTTCAAATTCTTTTTGTTTGTGCGCTTTATAGGAGTGTGATGACTCAAAAAGAACAGAAAATGAGTAGAAACCATTTCATAACAAGAAAAAAAAACAGACAGTCTGATTTCTTTCTGATGAGCTACATGAATCTTAATGAGCTTTGTACACCACATATGCTCAAGAAGCTTTATATATATATATATATATATATATATATATATATATATATATATATATATATATATACACACACATACATGTATGTATAGAATATTTACATAGAATATTTACGTAGAATATTTCACGCAGTACATGTTTCCGTAACAAAAGTACATACAGATGTTTCATTTTCCACTCGTGAATCTTCTCCTCGTTACAGCATAATGAACTGAAAGAGAAAACCTTGTGTTGACAAACACACAAACTTCTGTCTCTTCTGGCACTGCCAAATGACTAATTAACATATAAACCGCCCGCAATATTTCACCCGCTTTAAGTGGTCTCTTTTTAGACTGTAATATCTTGAAATGTCATTTTACCTTTTATATAACAGAGGCATCTCAATTTGAACGCAATTTGCCTCGCGACAATATGGAAGAATGAATCTCTTGGTAGACAATCTCCTCTGTCATAATATGGATATTATAAGCATGAAGGCTTAGCCTCCAGAACGAGACTTTTATATTTCATCACCGCATTCCACTTGGAGGTCTAATGTTCCTTAAAATGATTTCAGCTCAAGAAAGCGGCAGCTCTTGAAATGGAGTTTCATCATCTACTGTACATCAAGGCTGTAGCGGTAACTACAATACACCTGCCACTAAAATCCGATCAAGTCGCTGGCTTTCAGAGATAGAAGATCGGATTTTAGCTCGTCCTTCCCCTGGGACTGGGAAGAACTCTACAGAAGACATAGAGTCAGAAAGCTATATCTAAGAACAGCAGGACGCGGCGGGTGATTACCTGCGAGGCGGCTTCGACGGACTATGGATCGGATCGTGAATTGATCGGTGTAATCGGATGGCAAAAGAAAGAATAGTAATGTGTAAGGTGGAGAGAGGAAAATTGCTGAGGAACGTGTAAAAGCGACTTTTCTGTGACAGGTCTGTCGGAGTAAGAACCGAGTTTAAGACTGACAGGTAATCAGGAATAATAACGGATCCACTGAACAAGCCAATCAAAATCTCTCACACTTGCCTTGCTTTTTGAGAACAATTACTATTTTAATGTGAATTATAAGTTAATTATAGAAACAACTGTCAATCATTCGGTCTTGTCTTTATGGTGAACTGACAGGCACTTTAAATTCGAAAGCATGACCGATTCAGCTCATCCTTCCAACACTTCCTCTAAACTGTCAATACGTCCTCTTAGAGATGAATAAAATACAATACAATTGCGATTTCAACATGGTCCACTGCATAAACATGACATTTCTTTGCAATAAGGCCTTAGGATATTCATCTATCATATGGAGGCAATAGCAAAGAAGGTCCTGCCTTTCTTTTACCAATAATTGCCAAAATTTTATTTGTTAATGTTCTAAAAACATTGTAAAAATGAATTTAATGTTAGTAAAGTCAACTATATGATAATGATAAGTTTATATAAATGAGCTTTGTTGATGCTCGAGCGAGTTCAGCTAGTAGCATGTGAGGATTGGGTTAGGGGCGGAGCTTCCAGGTGGCGTCGGTTAATATATTGACGAGATCAAAGCACCTGAATGTAAAAAAAAAACAGAATGTGAAGTGCAGCCTTGCGATGATCTGGCCATCAGAATGAACTCCTAGCTTCTACAAATGAATTCATTTAAAGGCATTGCAATTTTTTTTTGGGTTAGTAGAACAAAAGCTTGTACTCACTAAGAACATTCTGCAACCTGATACCGTGAGGAGATAGAGGTTGTCGAATCCGTGTGGCGTCTAAGTCTCGCTAAGCCATAATTCTGAAGTGTGAATTTGAATTTCACATTACAGGTCTAGACATCACACCTCAAGTTATTAAATTTTTTGTTTATAGCCTATTTGACTGAAGAGGCTTAATCCAAGCTTTAACTCAAACACGTAGGTCTATAAATATTGTGTACCGGTGGAAAATTAGAAAAGAAAGTGTGGCACGGCTGTAACAAACAGGCAAATATTACCGCTATATCATTAAGCTTTCAATCATTTGCATTTTCACAGGAATTAATTATGTGTTTCAGAGCCATTTGCATCCTTGGAGGGATCGTCGTTAAAATTCACGAAGCAGATGAATAAATACGATGTAAAGAATGTGGCTTTACCCTTTCCTAATTGCACCTTTAAAACGAAATCAAGTCTTTGCATCTTGATGCATCTACTAGTCATTAGTCATTAGTCACTATAGGCTCCTAACCGTGCAGAAAATTTGCATGAGATCTTCGCTGGCTTCATTTGTTTTTACTGGATTCCTTTTCGGTAATCGTACGAGGCTATATTAAGCCGCATTACATAACAGCCTCTGATTCCATTTGTCGCTCGGGCATGGGATGTGTGTAATTGATTGGCTGAGTAAGCTAAAAGAAGATCTTTAAAAAGACATTGTCAGGAGGCCAATAAAACTTCACTCTTCAGTAGCCTCTGAGAGGTTAATTACTATCAATTTTGCAATCAAAAACCACGAACATCACCAAAATCCTGCCTCGCCACAAATTGCTGGTTTGTGAGATGTCGATGAAATAATGTAATGAAAACTCAGGAACACTCACCGCAACTCTGTCCTCGTTCCTGTACTGTTTCCACACACTCCCGCTGTCGCTGTAGAGAAGTGTGTAGCCGCCGACCCAGTCGTGACTGCCATGGCGGCCCTGTGTAGCTACAGCCGTCACCTCCATGCGTGCCCTGAGGTCCAGCTGTAGCCACGGTGACCTGTCTGTCAACTGCGGGCTCCACCCACCACCTCCTGACAGGACGAAGTTGAGAGAACTTTAATGAACTTTCATGGATTTCAATTGCCATATTGTTATAATAATCACAAACAGTATATGGCCAAAAGTTTGTGGATATATGTGCTTGCTGAAAATCTCATTTCAGACTCTTTGTGTTATAATAACCTCAAATTTGTTTGGGAAGACTTTCCACTAGAATTTTGGTTATAAGGGCATTAGTGATGTCCGTTAAATGGCAGGTCTGGGGTGCATTTGGTGTTCCAACGAGGGTAAGATCAGGACACTCCAACATAACACACCGTGTCTTGGGGCTCACCATAGGGATCGCTTTACTTTGTGCACAGGAAAATTGTCATGCAGGAACAGTTTTTTTTTATAATGTTACAGCATACAAAGGCATTCTAGTCAACTGTTTGGGGAATGAACATATATTCTTGTGATGTTCTCGTGAAGTGTGTGCAAACCTTTGACCAAGTAGTGTATCAGACAAAGAAACTTGGAAGAAAAAGAAACGTTAAGTGTTAAAATTATGAACCGAATTTAGTCGAGAATTAAAGGAGGAAATCAACTGGAGCGATTCCAGTAAGGCTATGACACTGAAGAACTTCGACCAAATCAAATAAGGTTTTGTTTGGCAATGAAGGCAGTAAGTGGATGCCAAAAATATCCCTACTTCTCTAAGACACAGAGGTGAAAATCAGTTCAACCAAGGAGTAATATGTCCGAATTCCCACTATTCATTAAAAAGTAGGTGAGAGAAACTCGTATGACCTCCTGCTTTCTCTGCTATCCCATAATGCAACTGGACCCGGTGCAGAAGAGCTGTCAGAATCAAAAATGACAGAAGGCGGCATGTCGGCTCTTGTGTAAGTGTTTTAACCTTCTTGGTCTAAATTGTTCGGTTTGAATGGTATAATGGGATAACAGAAAAAAAAGGTCATGGTCAACATTAGCATGTAACACAGTAGGTATCTAATTGAATGCTGTAGGTACTGAATCAATGCAGTAGGAACTGAATCAAATAAATAAAATGCAGTAGATACTACACTGAATGGAGCATGAACTGAATCGAATGCAGAAGGAACTGAATCAAATAATAAAATGCAGTAGATGCTAAACTGAATGGAGCAGTAACTGAATCGAGTGCAGAAGGAACTGAATCAAATATCAAATGCAGAACATACTGAACTGAATGGAGCAGGAACTGAATCGAATGCAGAAGGAATTGAATCAAATAACAAATGCAGAAGATACTGAACTGAATGGAGCAGGAACTGAATCAAATGCAGTAGGAACTGAATCAAATATCAAATGCAGAAGATACTGAACTGAATCGAATGCAGAAGGAACTGAATCAAATATCAAATGCAGAACATACTGAACTGAATAGAGCAGGAAATGAATCGAATGCAGAAGGAATTGAATCAAATAACAAATGCAGAAGATACTGAACTGAATGGAGCAGAAACTGATTCAATGCAGTATGTACAATTCCAAACAAGCAATTTTGGAATGCAAGCAATGAAGGCGATTCTCCAATAAATACAAAGGCGTCTTTGAATAAAAGACTTTTAAGGCAGCAGCATCGACATCAATCGGAGATAACATAATTGATGCTTTGTCACTGTTTCTTGCAAGAAAGTTCATTCTTGCTTCCAAACAATTACAAGTACAGTAACTTGTGTTTCTACACAAACTTCTCCTCTTCTCGCCTGCTGTGCCACACTTTTCCACCGTCAATGCTTTCCACCTTCTTATTTATTTATTTATTTCTTTACTTTACTTTAAATTTTGAACAGGATGTGAACTGCTGCTAAGTTTTAGCAGGAGTGTGTTGCAAGAATGCAATAAAGTAGGAACTGTGGTAAGCAGACTGTTGTAAGCGGACTCTTAGAGGAGACTCTCAGGGATTGTGTGATTGGCCAGGCCTCCGCAGTTCATCCTAGAATAGCACAACGTCATCAAGGGACGGTTGGGACAGGCATTCCTGTTTGAGGAGCTTACTCATAATAAATGAGGGACAGATGGTTAAAAAAGTAACACTGTGCGCTTACCACGAACATACGGGAGAATCCACCCCCACTTCCTGTTTGAGTTTTATTCTAATCTGCCACGGATATCAGTGAACAAATAAACTGCACAGATTCTATCCTTTAGGTTAAATGTTCAAACATAGGCATTGGGGTAATATAGTACACACAGCATTATAGGGTAAGATAGTACATTGTGCTAAAACGATGCCCTCCTGCTCTCTCGAGTGTGAAGGAACACATCAGAATGGTTCATTACTTAGCTGCTGCAGGCTGAGAGTCAATACTATAGGAGGAGATGAGATGAATATCACGCCGGAGATCTCCGGCACGCAGGGAGTAACATTTACACAGCCTCCTCGCCTCCCTCGGGGAGGGAAAGTGTTCTGTTTGCAAGGCGCTCACACACAGCGGAGGCTGGCGGAGGCTGAAAATAGCTTGGACACTGCAGCCTGAGTAATTACTCGGTTGAGGATCGGGGAAAGCTGAAGGTGTGAGTTTCTGTTTGTTTTTTGTATTTTTTATTTATTTATTTATTTATTTATTTATTTATTTATTTATTTATTTATTGTCCAAAAATCCACTAAAGGTGAATGAAATCCACTGCAGGTGAAGGGCTTGTCTTTTCTTAGTTTGAAACAGGGACATATTGAAAAGCCCAATAAAAAGGATTATTATCGTCAAATATACCAGATTGTTATAAGAAAGAAAAATGGACTGGCAGGACGGGTAGCTCTATAACATTGAGACTTTCCAATGGTCTCGTTTTCATCTGCATAGTATTCATTAAAGTTGAGAATTGAAACAGGTATAGAATTCGAGCACTGGGAATGACAGACGGTCTGTTTTACATATGAATTATATAACAGTTGTATGAAATTAGCACTGATTCGAGTGCGACGGATGAATCAGCTTTAGTGGTGTGGAAGCAGGGCACGTACCACCTGTCCTTCATTTACACATCACATACTACATAAAACACACATGAAACAGACCATAATTTAACAAGCATTTGCACATCATTTATATCAAACAGAGTGGAATTGAACCATCCTGTGCATATCATTTATACAGCTATAATTTAAGCAGGTGCAGAGTTAAGAGCTTGCCTTACAAATCCAGGGTTGGGGGTTCGAGACTCGTCTCCAGTCTGTGTGTGTGTGTGTGTGTGTGTGTGTGTGTGTGGAGTTTGTATGTTCTCACAGGGTTTTCCTCTTGGTACCCTGGTTTCCTCCCTTACTCCAAATACTGCTGATTGACATCTCTAAATGGTCTGTAGTGTGTGAGTGTGTTTGATTGTGTTTTGTATTGGTCTCCCTAAAGCCCCATGTAGGATAAGCGCTACAAAAAAATGGATGGATAGATGGAGGGATGGATGGATGGATGGATAAAGTCATAACAATTTAAGATAAATGTTATGAGGGACACTCATGATCTCTAGTTTTTAATTTAAGCAAATATTCTAAAAAAAATTGCTGGGTATTTCTAGAAATCTATGCAAACAGAGCAAAACATTCACCTGCCAGCGCATGGAAATGTGGAACGTAAGGACTTTGATACTTGGAAGTTCACGTAGGTTTCACAACTCCAAAGAAATGTGTGAAGACTCAGAGCTAGCCCAATACTTTCATTTTCATTGGAAAAACTAATTTGTAGGGATCAGCAAAGGCCATAAAAAATCTTTATGCAGTTTGCTACAATCACTGAAGCTGTTCAAAGGAATGAAGTTTATGAAAACAATCAGATTATATTATGTTACGGTATAGATCTATTATGAGATTACAGCAGCATAGATGCCTCACAGCTCCAGGGTTCTGGGTTTGATCCTCTGCTTGGGTTACTGTATGTGAGCATCACCATGTTCTGTGTGTGTGTAGTTTACTGTGATGTACATGGCATCACATGCGAGTTGGATTCCAGCCCTCGGACTCACCAAGTGTCCTTGGAATAGGCTTCAGATCCACCTCAACACTGACCTCTATCTTGATCGCTAATAACATGTGCAGGGTAGAAGGAGAATGCACATCTGTATGCCCAACTTTTATCTTTTATTTTAAAGCAGAAAATTCTGAAGAGATGAACAAAATCCAAGCAAAATAGAAGGCTGACTAGAAAGATGCGCAGATGCTATAACATCGTATGCCGGAAAAACAGCTGGAAAGTCTACACGAGGGAAGAGAGAAGAAAAGTGATGTAAGTATAGTGGGAAATATACTACAAAAGGTGTCAGACAGGTGGAGAACGTGACAGGAAGAACAAGACAGAAACAGCGTGGTTGTGTCAAAGATGGACTTGGTGAATTTCACAACTTTGATGAATAAGGGCCGCTGATGCGACATATGGTGAAGGAATCCTGGGTGTCTGTGTTGTGTTGTGGTGACGGTGACGGTGACAGATGTGACTGTAAATTTAGCATCTTGTTGCAACTGTCGCCTTTTTTAAAGCTTCACAACACAAACCATCATCAAAAGAATTAGCAATAGACGCCGCTGACGTGTCATGGTCCAGCTGACGTACACTTGTCTTAGGAGGAAGGCAAGGAAGTCTTCCAGCCTTAACCAGCAAGCCAGTGCTTCACATGATGTATCATGTTTGCCAAAGCAAACGGTGCCAAACAGTTGTCCTGATTATTTTAAGCTGAATGTCAAGTGTAGAACAACGTGAACCGGCTGTTTATTCTTTCTGGTGTCGTGTCACTCCTGACAAGTGGCAAACAGAACCTGCTGTACACTGGCATGTCGGAGACATTTTAATCATGGAGCCGAATCCGTTGCTATCGCGGCTGATCCCGCTGTTATACTTCTTTATTAGCAATAAAACTGCTGTCTAAGTATTAAATGACTCAGGTAAAGAAACATCAAGTGCATACATTGATCCTGTTTCGAGACATGACAATATTTTTTATATAAAACTGGATGTCAAAAAAAAATTAAATAAAATATATTGTGACTTGTCTTTTTGGAATTCGCAGTGAGCCCTGTATCATGTCTTCAAGTTTCAATGACTGGAATAATTAAAACCAGTCATTGGAAGTACATTATAACTAGGAAGAAGTTAGTCCTTTTATTGTGTTAATTGAACTGTTTTTATGATTCTTTGATTGCTTTAACAATAGAGAATTATAAAGCTGATAAGATTAAGATCCTTGCTGTTGAAAAAGATTGTTGATGTACAGTAGCTTGTAGAGGACTGGGATCTGTTGTAAAGGATAATGGAACAATTTTCTTATATATTTTATTTTTGGATGTGAATATTTCCCCCCGTTGATCATTAAAAAAAAAAAAGTATTAGTATAAGTTTTATTATAAAAATAAAATGGATTAATTAAATGGATATTTAATATATTATATAGTATATTTTCTATATTCAGTTTTTTGTTGTTTTGTTTTCGCTTTCTTTATTATTTAAAAGAAAAGAAGAAGAAGAAAAAAAAATATATATATATATATACATATATATATATATATATATATATATATATATATATATATATATATATATATATATATATATATATATTATTATTATTATTATTATTATTATTATTATTATTATTTTAGGGCAGTTTAAAGCTCTGGTTTGGTCATCAGAAGGTCATGGATTATGGCCCAGCACCACCAAACTGCCATTGTTAGGCTCTTGAATAATTCTAATTAATACCTTTAAATCTTAGTAGTTTATAAAAGAAAAATAGCAATTAGCAATTAATCTAGCAATTAGAAACTGGTTTAAGTGAAGTAAGCAATGATATCATATTTTTATATAAAGTAGATGTAATATAGTATTGCTATACTCTGAATATTGTTTTCCAGTCTAGTGTCTTGATTGAGTGTGTTTCAGTAACAAATAACGATAATGTGATGCGGACAGAGGCTTTGGATTAAACACACTCACCGTCTCTTCTGTTCAGTTTAGCAAAGTTAGCAGCCCGACTTTCTGAGAAATGTGAAGAACTCCGGAAAGAAGCCGCAGGCAGTCCGGATGCGAGTGAGCCATTGCAGCTATCTGAGAATGAGAAAGAAGAAATGTTCAAACAACTGGCCAGGCAGAAATCAAAAAGCAGTCTGTTATCAAGTGAACATGAAAACTGTTTGAGGGCAAAAAAAGAGAGAGAGACTTTTACTCATACGTTTGATTTTTTTATTTTTTTTTTAAGAGATATGCATCCATTGTGTGCTACATGGCAAGATTTTACCTCAGTAAAACAGACATGGAGGCAAATGCATTTGTTTCTGGGCAAAAAGTAAAGCTTAACAAGGAGTTTACAAACAGACAAAACAAGGGTTTGACAACAGACAAAACAAGGGTCTATTAACAGACAAAACAAGGGTTTATTAACAGACAAAACAAGAACACAAACCTGATGACCAGCTACAAACAGCATGAAGTCAAGTCATGCTCAAGTCATGTGGAGTTAAAATGCCACCTCTTATTAACCATGACAGCTTTTTTTATGATTAACATCCCAGCATGACTGAGAAAACAGATAAAAGCCTTGAAAGCTGCAGCATCAGTTCCATCATAAGAGAACACGGAGTCTATCTGACGTGCTCGTGCTGTTCGGGATCTGAATCACTCCACGCTTTAGATTTGCCTCACACTTTCTACACAGATACATTTCTCTTTATACTGAAGCATCTAACTAGCATTTTAATGCTAGTTCTCGTTCTCTGGATCTTGTGATTGGAGTATTTATTATTTCAATATCAGGAGCTCAGAGAAAAACTCTGTATATCATTCATTATATAACGTATGTTTCAACCCAGGACCGACAGCGTTCCGGTTTCTTCATCCTTTGTTGTGAGATCGAGGCAGGATCTTAGCTGAGGAGCTTTGATATTCAGGGAGGACTTGCAGCAATGAGCATTGCTCAGTTCGCCCACGCTGACTGTTTTGATATTCTCCCTAGGTTCGTACCTGACTCTCTGCGTGTTTGCTAGTACCATAATATTATGTTCTGACTGGACTGAACATGCATGTACTGATATTTCAGCAGAAATACAATCAAATCCAGACTTTGAGTAAGTGGTTTGCTGTTCAAGAGAATGAAAAACAGTAAGTATTTTAAAAGATCACACAAATTAATTAAAATTTTCCACTGAATGGCTTGGAGGAATTACTTTCTTTTTCAAAATTCAATCACTTTTGAAAAAATTCTTTATTTCTCTTAGTGACCACTGTATCGACACCTTGAGAGAATATTTTTAAATATATGAATATATCTATCCTTCTTCAGAACCTTTAGTGACTATCTGGTTACTCTGAGACGATACATTCATTCATTCATTTTCTACCGCTTATCCGAACTACTCGGGTCACGAGGAGCCTGTGCCTATCTCAGGCGTCATACACCCTGGATGGAGTGCCAACCCATCGCAGGGCACACACACTTTCATTCACTCACACACTCACACACTCTGGACAATTTTCCAGAGATGCCAATCAACCTACCATGCATGTCTTTGGACCGGGGGAGGAAACCGGAGTACCCGGAGGAAACCCCCGAGGCACGGGGAGACCATGCAAACTCCACACACACAAGGCGGAGACGGGAATCGAACCCCCAACCCTGGAGGTGTGAGGCAAATGTGCTAACCACTAAGCCACCGTGCCCCCCAGCTCTTTGAGACAATACACGTGAAGCTAATTCTTTTTCACCTGGCACTATTGGGAAAACCAAAAAGTTTGCAACTTAAAGTAGATGAATGTTGACCAGCAGATGCCCTTATCTTGAGTGACTTATGTATAATCTCATTTTATACAACTGAGCAATCGAGGGTCAGGGCCTTGCTCAGGGGCCCAGCAGTGGCAGCTTGTTGGATCTGGGATCCAAACTCGCAACCTTCTAGTCCATAGTCCAATACCGTAACCGCAGATTTCCCACATGCCCCAAGTAAAGGAGGTAAACAATTGAGTACAATTTAAAAAAAGAGTATGTGCTCAGTCAGATGTAAGAAAGTATGTACTACACAGCAATCTAACGTTTCTCAACAGAGTGGTCAGGGTGGTGTGATGCCTCTTCTTTGTTAAAGAAACCGTATCAACACCTCCTGACCAATCAGATTTGAGAATACTACGGCGCTGCGGCATAACCGAATTTCCAAAATGGCTTCTAGAGAAAATGTCTCAAGTGTCAGAATAAACATCGAGCTTCTTTCCAGCTCCACACTTATTTTCCTCAACATCTTACTTGGGATATTGATTTCTTTGACACACCAACTGAGATATGAGAGAAAAGTGCCAATTAACATTTAACAAATCATCCAGACAGATCCAGGGATTTATAGAGTACTTGTTTACCAGCTCAATATCTTGCTTGGGTAAAAAGACAGACACATATACAATAAATGTAGGTGATTAATGAGCAACGTCTGCAATGTGAAGATAAGAGATTTCTCTATTATATTTATTTGATTGACATGGCATTTGGCAACACCGGAACGAGACAAGAACTGGATAAGTCTCCACTCTGACCTTTTCAGCTACTTTTAATTAATCTTGGTTCATTAGGACCGTTTTAAGCGTGACTATTATTATTTTTATTATATACCACATTCACATGGGAACATCAGGTATGTTACAAACATTAAAAGAATTGTACGGATCCAGCAATATGGCATGGCCTTCGAGAAGTCCAAAAGGGTTTGTTAAGAATAGACAGATTTTACAGAAATTACAGTGGAGATTAAAGGGAAATGGTCTGGAATCACACCAGCCAGTAAACTAATAAAAACCTGTTTATAAAAAAACTGGTTGCAGGTTTTTTTAACATAATTTTTTCCCCGTTACTGGCGGCTGAAGTGTTGTGGGAATGTCAGAACGTTCAATTCGGATATGGCCGGATGCCTAACTTCCTTCTTTCCTCTGAATGCGTTGTGAGTAGGTGGCACTTGTTTTTCAGACACACTGATTATGTACTACTCCAGTAATCATTTATGTCACTGGCACTGTTCATTATTCATACTGATCCCTAAATAATTGTCTCAGCACATCTCATTATCCCATGTGTCAATATAACCTTTGTTTGTCTGCGGCTCCCGGTTCCTAGCTGTGTTTCTTTTATGTACTACTTTTGATCTCTATCTGCCTTTAATACGCAAGATTAGACCAGCATCTGATGTTGGCATCTGTCGGAGATCTGACCTCGGCTCACTCCTCACTGTATGCCTTAAGCAAACGTTCGGCTAGACGTGAAGCTTTTCCAGATTAATATCTGGATGTTTCTATTAATACAGATGAGATATATTTGCAGTAAAAGGTTTGTGCACGCCTGACCAACACACCCACATTTGGGCTCAATTTGGTAGAACAGTATGGACTTGTAGCTGAATGAACACTACAAATTCCTACAGCCGTGCGAAATAATCTGGTGGGAAGCCTTCGCAGAGGTTTATACTGTACCAGTAAGAACAACAGGTTTAAAAACAAGTTCAGGGGTCCAGGAAAATAGTAAAGTAGGTCAAATTTGAGGTCATAGTCTCACGCTGTTTGTACACGCTTGAGGCCACAAGCTTCAATCTTGCAGACTGCAGTCTGATTGGTTCTCTGCACTCCCTTGTATCCATGAACAGGGGGAAAAAATTAAACATGAAGCTTTTTGTAGCATGATATACTTATTAGATTGGAAAAGGTTAGCAAAGACTTGTTCTTGGTCATTGTTGTTGAAAACATAAAGAATGATTGAAGCCTAGCATGCGAGACTTTGACCTTTGTGTTAAGGCTGCATGATGTGGCCTTGTGTAAAGATGTAAAGTAAAGATACTGTACAATAACCACCCTGAAGTGGATAAATAAATAAATGTCTGCTTAGAGAAAGCTTCTTCATATCTGTCAGTCTTGTTTTTATAAAAAAAAAAAAAAAAATCCATTTTTTATTGTTGGGCTTAGATTATCTGCTGCACTACCTGTGCATGAGCTGTTGCTATAGCAATGATAATGATAATAAATTACAGTGAGTGCATGATTTGCCTTGCACTGCTGATCTGAAAATCTTCCACAGTTGATCGCATGGCTTGAGGTCTGGTGACGGTGAAGGCCACATCATACGATTTCAATTAATTTGATATTCATCAAACGATTCAGTGTGTCCTCCACTACTGTTCTGTCGATGGTGCGGAGCCAATCCCAGAAGAGCTCGCTTCCATCAGGATAGAATTTTTTTTTTTTATCATTGGATAAAATGTGAGTAGTCAGAAGAACTTTGTGTTTGAAGTGACTCAACCCTCAGAGGGGACAAATGTACCCAAAGCAGTTACTTGAAGCAGATAATGTTTAAGATTTAGTTCAAGATTTAGTTTAAGATTCAGCATCTGACAAGCTGAATAACTGAGGATTGATGACTTCAACGGGTACTTCCTGAACCGAATACCAAGCTGAGCAAAGCCAAAATTGCCTTTAATCTCAAATCTCTCTCTCTCTCTCTCTCTCTCTCTCTCTCTCTCTCTCTCTCTCTCTCTCTCTCTCTTTCTGGATCAGTGAATAAGAGGATAGAATCCAATAAAAGGTTTTCCTGTGTATAGGAATTTAAGACCAAACCAGTAAACCCATCCAATATCCAGTATACCTGTCTTTTCCAAAAAACTTTAGATTTATAGAATAGGTAGTACTCGAGGAAACTTCACACCAACTCCTGATTACAATTGACAAATTCTACACCGCTGGTCCAATCAAAACCTTGTCTTAACCTTAAGCCATTAAGGAAACTTTTGTGAGGGAAAGAAAACAGTCTTCTCCACAGACCGTTCGTAATTAGAATGAGGTTTTCGGGTCACAAAAGGCTGTTCAAAATCGTGTCGAAAGATATTGCTGTAGAAATGATGGGAATTGTGCTTGCGTACTGTAGTCAAGGGAGTCTTTAACGATAAAAAGCTGTTGGTGTCATCGCTGTTGTCGGAATTGTCCTGTTTTCCTCACCCCAGCCTCAGCACTGACACTGATCACGGCTCAATTCTGTTCCTACTTGTGTGTTTTGATATCTTGGTAAGGAACATTTACTCATTCATTCATTCATTTTCTACCGTTTATCCGAACTTCTCGGGTCACGGGGAGCCTGTGCCTATCTCAGGTGTCATTGGGCATCTCTCATTCACTCACACACTCACGCACTACGGACAATTTTCCAGAGATGCCAATCAACCTACCATGCATGTCTTTGGACCGGGGGAGGAAACCGGAGTACCCGGAGGAAACCCCCGAGGCACGGGGAGAACATGCAAACTCCACACACACAAGGCGGAGGGGGGAATCGAACCCCCAACCCTGGAGGTGTGAGGCGAACGTGCTAACCCCTAAGCCATCGTGCCCCCCCCCATGGTAAGGAACATACAAATCTAAAAATACATGACAGTTTTCACATTGTTGGGGTATTTGGATGGTCACCAAGAGAAAAACTGCAGCTTTTATTTCAAAACCAAACAGCCAAAGCTTGGGTTAAGGTGATTTTTAGATAATTAGTTCTGATTATCTGCATTAAAAGTTATTATGCCAACAGAAGGTCCTCACAAGGATAGTAAGACAAGAATTTGCACATTAGTGTGTGTGTGTGTGTGTGTGTGTGTGTGTGTGTGGAGATTTTGTTGGAGCAGGATGACATTAAAAATGACATTGCCTTGAGCAAAATTAAGTCGAGAGGCTATCAGAACTGACTTAGGCTATAGGTCAGTATCAAGCGAATTTTTAGAGCAAACCCATAATATTCAGTTAAAGGTCGACAATGTAAAGTCATCCAGCATACAGTCTTACAGCATGGAAAGGTTTTAAACCGTGACTGGATTGTAAACAATCGATCCAACTGAGCAACTTTATATATTTAAGATAAAAAAAAATGGTTCTCTCGACAAAAAGCCAGTAGTTTGTTTTCTGTTGTATTTTGAATCATTGCAAAACGTAATCTCTGCAACCAAAATCCAATCAGCAGAAGCAAAAAGCTAGAGGTATAAAGCCTATAAACGAACCACACCATGGTCACATGACTGCGACGTTTTCAAGCTTTATTTAAGAACATCTCAGCTGTAGTAGATGGTATGGTGGCAGAGATGAGGATGTTGAGGTTCTTTTTAGGAGTGATGAGAATGGACAGGATTAGAAACGAGCGTATTAGAGGGACAGCTCAGGTTGGCTGTTTTGGGGACAAGGTTAGAGAGACTAGATTGAGATGGTTTGGACATGTACAGTACAGAGGAGGGAGATGGTTATATTGGTTGTTGGAGATGGAGCTGCAAGTAAGAGGTCAAGAGGAAGGTCAAAGAGGAGATAAATGGATGTGTTAAATGAAGGTAACTGGTGCGAGAGTAGAGGATGACGAGGATAGAGTCAGGTGGAAACAGACGATTCGCTGTGGCGACCCCGAACGGGAAAAGCCAAAAATAGAAGAAGAAGGCTGTAGTAGACGTGTCTTCCATGTTTGGCATGATGGCGTTTAATGTCCCAGACAACTTCTTTAGTCCATATTAAATACCTTGCCACATCACAACCGCCAAAACCGATTTGTTCTTCTACTTCTTCTTCTTTAAGACATAGAAAAAGCCCTAAAAAACACATGAGGCATTAATAATGCTAATATAGACCTGAGTTCAGGAATTTAACCAACAAGTAGTTCAATAAAACCATTGACTTCAGGATGTTGGCCCTGGAAGTCCACATTTTAAGTCCTGTTAAAGGTTGTGTTAAGAGCTATAGACTGATAATAGGAAACCTCATTAAGATCCCTTTAGTCTTGATGTAAAATGAGGTAATGTACACACGTAATGCAGTACTGCAGACTCTCCTTAGCGTTTAGAGTACACAGCAAGAGAATCGCATCTCACTGAAAGCAACGGTCCTGACACAGAGGAAAAAGACACGGCAAGATAATCGAATGTCAATATATACAGCCAGCCTACTATCGATGTATTAAAGCAATTTTTAGCGATGCTATTAAAGCAATATCCATTCAAATGTAGAGTAATATCCCTTTCCTCTTCAAAAGGAACGGATAAACAAACCGAAATGAATAACCCGGCTCCTAAAAGCTTCATAGGCTAACGGCTGGATTCAATCCAACTTCATTCTGTCAAGATAAAGTATTTTTTTAACCTCCGTTGAGTGTAAAAATGTGATCATAATGAACTCATTAACCCCAACAGACCCTGACAACCCGAATAATGTATATGGTACGACACACGAGATGAGTCAGGATTTTTCTTCATTAAAACATCATTCGAGCATCAAACCTTTGAGTGGGAAAGGGAAGACATGTTGAAGCTACTTCATTTAAAATTTTTACATATTGATATCCAAGATTAATGATTTCCGTCGTATCTACAGCACTGTTCTTTTCTTCAGACGTTGCTAATTTGACACGTTCATGTCAGTATCTTCTTTAGAACATCGAAAGCATTCGTCCAGCTTAAGTGCTCGTTCGGTCTCATCGTTTCGAGACGGTCTACCGCAACCCGATCTTGGAAGGTCTGCCAATGAGCGCAATTCAACCTCTACAAACAATCCAGAAGGTACGTCCTTTACTTAATTTTGACCTTTCGAAGTTCTCCCACAACAACCCATTACTACGCTTCCTCCACTGGCTTGCCACAGATTTAAAACACTGACTTTTGTTTACAAAACCAACAACAGACCATCATTCTCCAACCCCAAAGCTCTTACCACACCCCACACCCCACAACCCACCTCTCTCTCTATGATACTCCAGCACTCCTTGACTGATTCCTAATCTCTCAAGGCACAAAGAAGGCACGCATTAAGACTCTCTGACCTACATGGTGCAATGAACTTCCCTCAGATGTCAGAGTCATCGCTAAGACTGTCTGTGTGCTGTCCCGACAGAGTTTGATACTCAAGGTATCATTGTCTGTGACCTAGCAAAGCGGTATTGATGTATTCAGTGCTACAGACTTCAGAGCACTTTTGTACGTTGCTCGGAATAAGGTCACCTGTCAAATACCATAAAATGTAAATGTGGGAAAAGCAGGAAGGCACCGGAAGCCTGATGTTGATATATAACACACTAGGGTCAACTAATATACAACACATTGCAGCTTGAGACAGTCTAGATCGCTCTAATAAACAGTCGCACAGCGTTAAAAGAAGATGCGATTATGGTTCCTTCTTACTACTCCTACTCCTTCTTCCTACATAATGAAATGACTTGGATTCATTTTCTATGGATTTATGTTGCCTTGTTTTTCATTTCTATATTCTATATTTAATATTTCTTACCGTTTAAAGCCTTCAAGGTGCCAAGACATCTTAGTGGATGTTTCGAGGATGTCTGTAGCACATCCCCAATCTCCCAGAACCCCCTGCTGTTTAGAACACACTTCTCTAGTGCAACTCACTCACAAACTCAGCTTTTGCTAATCACCACTTTAGCCTTGATATTTCTTTTAGTATTTTTTTTTTATTTAATTTTATTTTAACCCCATTTGCAGGGGGCACAGTGGCTTAGTGGTTAGCATGTTCGCCTCACACCTCCAGGGTTGGGGGTTCGATTCCCACCTCTGCCTTATGTGTGTGTGGAGTTTGCATGTTCTCCCCGTGCCTCGGGGGTTTCCTCTGGGTACTCCGGTTTCCTCCCCAAGATATGCATGGTAGGTTGATTGACATCTCTGGAAAATTGTTTGATCACGTGAGTGAATGAGAGTGTGTGTGTGCCCTGCGATGGGTTGGCACTCCGTCCAGGGTGTATAATGAGCGGTAAATGAATGAATGAATGAACCCTATTTGCGCTGTGACATTTTATATAAAAATGATTTTGGTTCTGCGATTTTTCATTAAAAAATGGCAAAATAAGAGTAAATTATTGGCTTAAAAATAGCAATTAGTGAACTGAAAATAATAATAAGCAGGTGGATGAGGTGAAAGATAATAAAATAGCAGTTCTGTACTCTTCTAAATAATAATAATAATAATAATAATAATAATAATAATAATAATAATAATAATAATATCATTGTCTCAGTCCTTATTTGTCGAGGGTTTCAGTGTAAGGGAAAAAAAACGGTTGTTTTGTCCTTTATAGAAACGTCTGAAGGAAATAATGGACATGCGATTCACGTTCAAAAATAATCCCCTGCTGGAAATTCTAAGTAACATATGTTCAGCTAGTTCCCTCCCTCGAAGTGTGAATTCACCTTTGATCTTCATACATATTTGAAGTGAGACCACCTGGGTTCTGTTCCAGTACGTCTACACGTCTGCGCTAAAAGCCGAGGATTTCTCCGTCGTCTACGAATATTTTTTATGCCACAGTTTTTGTTTAAAAAAAACGACTTTAACTTGCATCCTCTAAATGATCATGAAGACCGCGATCTTCATTTAAAACCGACACCTGAGCTAAATATACTCGGTCTCGCGTTTGTTTCGTGTTAACGTACATTTAATTTATTAACTGACTAATTAACTCTGTGTTAATGAACTAATTACATTAAGTCCGTGTTCAAATCACTGCCTCAACTTTACAAGCTCGACATTTACTAATCTCCATTTAAAGGTACTGGAAGATTTAAATCGAAGTTGATGTCATAAAGCTTCTAAGTGGCCAATTGTCATAATTAGGTGTGACTGTGGAAGAACATTGCTGTATATAAGAGAATGACATCAGAAAATGTGTCTTTTTTAGGACAATCCAATCAACTCAGCAAAAAGCTCAGAAAAAGCATGTTGGAGACCTCCAGAATTCCGGTTCCTCCATCGTGCACTTAAATGCAGGTACCATGAGCATCCATAGTGCCAATTCTCAGCAAATATTAAAAAAAAATGAGAAAAAATGAACTCCTAGAGATAAACAAACAAAATAATCTGAAAGGTTAAACAGAATCCAAAGAAACTACTAAAGACCAAATGACCCTTTTCCACCGAGGCAGTTCGAGTGCTGGTTCGGAGTCAGAGCCTAATTTAGAACCAGTTCTTTCTGTTTCGATCGCCAAAGCACCGGCTCCGAACCAGGAAAAGTGGTTCTTAAGTAGCACCAAAACGTTGCTGGTCTAGACTTAAGAACCGCTTGCGTCAGGAGCTGTGGGCGGGGCTAATGTTAGTGCATTTGATAACGTACCTTAAGTATACTAATGTTTAATACACTTTTACTTTACCGCGATATGATACATTATCAGCACACATGATAGTAGGTAGCTACATGCTAAGGCTAATTGTTTTTCTGTGTTAACGATAAAATAACGTTATGTACTTTATCGATTACAACCTCCGTTTATACAGATTACACGGAGCCACACGTACACGTTTTATTCGCTGAGTTTGGACGTTAATGTAGGTTCGCAAAGCCATGAGCATTAACAGTAAAGCAACATCCGCCATTGTTGTTGTGTTTGTGTTTGCCGCTGCACTAACATTGCTCGGACACGTGACACGTATACAGTGACGTCACACTCGGCGCTGTGATGCTCTCTAGCCGGTGGAAAGGCAAACCGGTTCTTAGAAGGTTCGCCAGTGGAACCAACTTTGAACCAGCACTAGCGCTAGCTCTGAACCAGCACCCGGTTCTTTCCGGTGGAAAAGAGGCATAAGTGGTCATCCAAGATCATCATTAAAAAAGCCAGATCAAAATTTGCATGTCTTCACCAACATTATGGAAAAGTGTTCTCTGGTCAGATGAATCAAAAAAGGTGAACTCTTTGACCATAATGATCAATTATCGCTCCAAAGCTCCAAGCTGTGAAGCCTGGTGGTGATAGCATCATGTTGTGAAAGTGTATTGCTGTTAAAGGGACTGGTGTGAAGGAGGATTAACTAGGAATACTAAAACAGCCAGAAAGTTCAAACTTTGCTGCACCTGAGGCTTCCAGCAGGATGTTGAAATGTATGTTAATTTTTTTTACCTTAACAGTACCTAAGGTGGGTAGTGATGGCACTCGGTGTCAGCTGATAATGAGCTGAACTCTTCTGAAGGCTTAATTAGAGAAATGGCGGTTCTAGATCTTAGCACGCGAGTGCTAAGACCGCAGATCCGTAAATGTTTTTTCCCCACACACAGACAAAAACCTCACTAATAATCTTTGAGTGAATACTTTTGCCACTTCCTGCTAATAATCTCTATCCTATTTGCATGTCTGTATATTTCCACTATCTCCCTTTATCACCATGGGCATGGAGGCTTAGTGGTTAGCACGTTCGCCTCACACCTCCAGGGTTGGGGGTTCGATTCCCACCTCCGCCTTGTGTGTGTGGAGTTTGCATGTTCTCCCCGTGCCTCGGGGGTTTCCTCCAGGTACTCCGGTTTCCTCCCCCGGTCTAAAGACATGCATGGTAGGTTGATTGGCATCTCTGGAAAATTGTCCGTAGTGTGTGAGTGTGTGAGTGTATGAGAGTGTGTGTGTGTGCCCTGTGATGGGTTGGCACTCCGTCCAGGGTGTATCCTGCCTCGATGCCCGATGACGCCTGAGATAGGCACAGGCTCCCCGTGACCCGAGAAGTTCGGATAAGCGGTAGAAAATGAATGAATGCATCGTCGCAAAGTAACCAGATAGTCACTAAAGGTTCTGAAGAAGGATAGATATATTACTTGTTCTGGTTGTCGTCCCTGTCTCCTCCTGATCTAGGATTAGTATCTGCATGTGCTTTTATTCAGCCTGGATGGATGCACAAGCCAACAGTTTCACACGGATTAATATTCACATCTCGGTCACAGTTTTCAGTCTTACCTACTATACAGAAGTAAAGGAAAATAAATATAGTTCAAGTAAATAGGGTTAATTCCAGAACACAGGGTTTAGATCGCGTCAGTTTGGTTAGCTGTTCGTCTTTAGTCTGCATTTTCTATCCCTGTTTTTTTAATTATTTATTTTTCTGAGTGAAAGGCAAGTGCTAGTTTTTAAAGCTGGCAGTGAAAAAAAAAACCGAATCTCCGCGCTTTTAGTCGAGCGAACCTTGGAGACGTGAACCACATTACCGTCCGGCAAAATCGACTTACGCGGGAGTCTAGTCCAGCTTTGAGTACACTTCATTTCCTTCTCTCTAAATATTGATGTAACTTTTGGACTCAAGTCACCGACTCCATATCCAACTCATAATTACTTCAGTTGCTGCTTTTTAGTTTTTGCTTAGTCGCATATTTCTCCTTTAACTCCTTTAGCTCCCGAGTGATCCAGCCGCAATCCTGTCATTTTCCCCTAGTTCTACCTAAATGTCAGGAAATAAGCATTACTCTTGCTTCTAACCTATCATTAACGTGCATGTTATACTCCTGCCCTGTTCTCTACATGCACTCGATTCTGTTCAGATCCGAAATTAAAGCGTGATGAAAGCAAAGAGGCTTTTACAAGATGCCAACACAGAGCCAAAGAGACAGTGCATTATAGTTCAACCCATGGCTTCTTAATTTGTCAAGATGGAAGTGAAGGGAAGGACAAAGGGTCAGCAGATCTCTAGAGTGAATGTCTGGCTGCTTGCTTATTTAAAAAAAAAAAGACTCTTTCTCTAACACACACATACACTCCTTTATCCTCTTACATGACTTGCTCAGCTATTTACCCTGTCGCAGGCAAATCTCTCTAGACTCTTTTTCTCCGACTCATTCCATCTATCTTGATTTGGTACCTTCTCGCGTTCGCTTCTTCCCCCTATCAGTCACTCAAGCTCCGTTAAATTTGAAGGCTTTCATGGAGATGGAACAAAAAAGGAAGGTACATTGTGTTCCCTCTTTCGAAGCAAGCACAGATATATTTGTTGTTGTTTTTTTTTTCTTTTTTTATAAAAAAGTGTCTCATGAATTACTGATAAGTGACAGATGAAATACAGACTGTGACATCTAAATCAGTCGCATTACTCATGTACTTCCTCATACGTAAAGAACGTCCTGTAGTACGGTGCGTATTATTAATATACATCTAATCATCTAGTCACTGTTACTTTCAGAAAACATTTCGCATGAGCTGCGTCCCAAATCACGTACCGTACTCAAACGTTATACTATGTAGTCTATATGTATAATATATCAAAAAAGGAGCGGGGCTACCAGGGTATGATGCTTTTAAAGATGGCCGACAACACGCAGTGGATGAGACGAGAAATTAGTCAAATATTAAAACAAAATTCAGCTTGTTCTGCCAAAGCTAGCAGTGTCCAAGGTTTAATGTCCATCTTTTTCTGGCTTAAATGTCCGCCATAAAGGATTAACAAACCACTTTTTTCTTTTTTTGGCCAGATACCCTTCCTTCACATTCTATTTATTTATTTATTTATTTATTTATTTATTTATTTATTCATTCATTCATTCATTCATTCATTCAATCATTCATTCATTCATTCATTCTCTACCACTTATCCGAACTACTCGGATCACGGGAAGCCTGTGCCATTTCCATCTCAGGCGTCCTCGGGCATCGAGGCAGGATACACCCTGGACGGGGTGCCAACCCATAGCAGGGCACACACACACTTCTAATTCACTCACACACTCGCACACTACGGGCAATTTTCCAGAGATTTTATTTATTTATTTATTTATTTTTAAATTCTTGTAATTAGCACTAAGAGCTAATTACTAAAACTAAGCCCTCAGTGACTTGAACCCAGACCACAGCAGTGAGAGCGCAGGACTCTAGACTTTATAGCACCTAGCACATATAGTGTAAGTGTATAGTGAATAGTACGTCACTTGGGACACAGCTATAGAATTATGGTTAAGTATCAGATTGAAATCAAGATCTAAAACCTAGTTACTTATGGTCGGGTCTTCGGCGATCATTTGAAAACTTCAGCAGAAAGGAATTAGTGTTGGGTCTGCGTTGAACTCGGATATGACGCTGACCTGTTAGTTCCTCAGCTCTTGTTGCACAATTCCACTCGACTACAAACCGTTGTAGAAAGGACATTATTTACACTGGCATTATTTCCTGTCCAGTGTCACCCGAATGAGGATGAGGTTCACTTCTGCGTCTGGTTCCTCTCAAGGTTTCTTCCTCATATCATCTCAGGGAGTTTTTCCTCACCACCGTCACCTCAGGCTTGATCATTAAGGTTAGATGTTAGACATAAATAGTAATTTAATGTTAAAATTTTAACTTTTAACTTTAGCTGCTTATAGACGACGTCAATCGTTAAAAGCGCTCTAAAAGTCAATTGAATTAAAAATGAAATTCATTGCTTATTTCTAATGTATTATTACAGACGACAGGAAATGAGTTTTGGCTTTGATTGACCGTTGCGATACGAGCCTCGCCTTCCTCTCATCGCTCGTCTGAGATTGGGTTGTCTTTATCATCATTGTTGATATATTTCTAGAACAGAACATTTGCATAATAAACAAGTTTTTAGCTAGAGAACAGTGTGGATTTGGAACGACTCACTCTCATTGCGAGTTGTTGTAATTTTGTGGTATTACCAGTATTACCTGCAGTGTCAGGGGGTAATACAGTAACGCAAGTTACTCGTTATCGCTACCTCATTATTTTCCTTGTATTTTCTATTCTTGTAATCATATTACAGTTACTGTCTTAAGTACAAATTACGTCGGGTTTGCATTGCGTTTCACTTCTATTTCTCGAAGCGGAACAGAAAATTTCGTTATGGAATGACCGAGGAGGAAAAGCGTGAAGTTATTGTTGTTATTATATCGAGATATCCTCATTAAGTGAAGTGTTTTGAATTTACTGCAGGTAAAACCCGAACGCTCGCTCATCTCTGTACCGGTATTAATCACCTCAGTTACAAAAGTGTACTCGGAAGCTGCTGGATTTCTTTCTCTTTTTTTTGTTTATTTGGTTTATGATTTTTTTTCTCAATTAAATTATAATATTATACTTTATACTTACTAGTTTCTATGTGCATGAATAGCAACATACACACTGTTTCATTAGGACAGAGAGCTTAAAGAGCAGTCAAAGACGTCTAACGGGTTGAATTTGTACGAGTTTTGAAGAGGAATTAAGAGTCTTAAGCAGAAGCGAGGAAGTAATCCATTCACAATTTAAGAGATTTTTTATTTTAAATGAATTTTACACGGATTCTTCACACTATTTCTTTTTTATTCATTCAGTGAATGTTAGACAGTGGGGTGTAAAATATCTTTTAATTAATTAAAACCTGTATCAAGGCATTACTTAACCTCTCTATCTAAACCTACGGATTGAAATGAAACTGGACATTTTACTCAAACACTCTTACAAACATGTTTAATTAATGCCTTCAGGGACCTCTATGTTTTTCCTCTTATTTTATTTATTTATTTATTTATTTTGGGCAATATTGCGTTAAGCCTCCCTGCCTATTGTCACATCAATGAGAAATCATTCGTCTTCGGCCTCATTGACTCCTACAGTAGAATGAGCTCACTGACTGCAGCGGTGACTCAGCCCGCGCAGCCGGCGGTCGCATTAATTATATTTCACTTTTGTCAGCACATTAAATGCAGGCACTCGTGGCATCTGGCATGTCGTAAAGTGGTGGCCGACCGTAACGCTGGGACTTTTTGACCTCCAAACAAAATGGCTGACTTTTTTTTTTTTTTACATACTTAAAGTCAGCAATCAGCAGAATAACAGAACTAACGGTAACAGATGACAAGGGTCAGTGATTATTTATTTATTTATTTGTTTGTTTGTTTGTTTATTTTTCAGGAAGCTAAAGGCCGACTGGGCATTTTTTTTTAATTAGAGTTGTGCTTTAATCAGGGAGAATGAACGTTAGCATTCAAGATTTCATTCCAGAAAAGAAGGATTTCTTTCTAATTGCAGTCATTACAGCATCTCCTCGCTGAAAATGAATCACGCATGTGATGCATCTATGCAAATATGCAGATCGGACTTGCATTTTATTATTTATGTAAATTCCATATTGGATATATGTAGCAAAAAAAATCTAGCCACAAAAGGGTTGCAAGCCAGTGACCTCCCAAGCCTAAAAAATAGAGAGGATCCGTCCGGTGTAAAACTTAAACAAATCTAAACAGAGTCATCAGGAGGAATTCCATACCAGATCGGCCACCACCTGCCACCAGCACTGTCGACCTACAGGGTGCCGGCAGATATTGGGCTACCGTTGGTCGAGGAAGGAGAGGAGGGAGAAGGGTTTGTTGAAAGAGAGAGAAGAATAGAGAATATGCCGAGGACGGAGTTAGGTGGAAACAGATGATTCACTGTGGCGACCCTTAAACGGGAGAAGCCGAATGTAGAAGATAAGTATAGCAAAAAATACACAGAAAATAAACTGCACAAGTTTTTCAGGATGCGGCCAAAGCACAAAATAAAGGAAAAACAAATCTCAAATGGTGAAAGGGCAAAAATATTCTGGCTTATTGGTTCTCATGTTTGCTTGACACCGACGGGGTTGAGGGTTTGACTCCTATTTAAGCTCTGTGTGCATGGAGTTTGCATGTTCTCCCTGTGCTTCAGGGGTTTCCTCAGGGTGCTCTTGTTTTCCTCCCCTGTCCAAAGACATACTTCCAATATGGGTCCTTTTCAGGGTGGAGCCCTGTGCCACGAGTCCCCTGAGCTTAGATTGCAGGCTCCCCGTGACCTTGCATAGGTGGAGGTGAATGCAGCAAGGTCTCAAATGTCCACTTGATATGTTGTCATGCCCCATGTCATATTAGGGATTACTTCCAAACATTTAAGGACACCTCATGTTGTTTATCAGCCAGTAGACGTGAGACAGACATTTTATATTTTAGTCATTTTAACAGCTTGGCAAAAAAAAAAAAGAGAGAAAAGTTCTAACGTTCTATCAAAGCGCTTCTGGGTAACGCATGCTAAATTCAGGGAATCTAAATAAAACTACCGAAAATGAAACAAAAAAATGAATTAAAACCACCTCAAGGAGTTTGCATTTCACAGCTCCAGTATACATCAATAGTTTTGTAAGAACTTCTCTTCTGGAGACATCACATCAACAGCCTTTGTAGGTTTTCACTCGTGTGGAAGAAATGAGATTTTTACAATCCCCAGTGTTTTCTCTGATTTCTCATTTCTAGCCCAGTAAACCTCCCAGCAATCTCCAGCCTCTAAACGATATATATTTAAAAGGTCTGATGAAAATTCTGTGTTCTCGCACTGGTACCGGATGGACGAGCTCGAGATGCGTTTTGACGTCATGGGAACCAGAAAATATGACATAAATATCGCAATATACTGTAAAGGTTTGCTCACAAACAGCCGATATACAGTAATGCTGCATTGAATTATTTACTTATAAATATGAATAATACATTAATTTATTAAAGAAATAAATACAAAATAAATAATTTATATAAAAAAAAAAGACAGAGATTATTTATTTATTCATTTGTTAATTTATTTATTTGTTTGTTTATTTATTTACAGGGGTATACAGTATATGACTACTTTAAAAATAATGGCTGTAAATATAATGTATATAATTTCTCCTTTATAAAATATAATTATATAATATAAAATATAATTCTATAAAATATTCAATATAAGTATATGACTGTATAAACATGCTGTATCTTTTAAAATAGTGGCTGTAAATATACAATTTGTTTTGTTTTTTTTTCCAGTCAGCTCCATTATAAAACTGTTGCATTCTGGGATTGATTTCTACTTTTTTTTTCTTTTCTCATGGTCTTTTCAATTTCTCGAAGTTTCTAGGTCTCTCTAGGGTTTAATGTAATGATGAGAATGATTCTGCCTGCAATTTGTATTTGATTCGTCTGTGGGTCGTAAACAAAATCCAGAGTTTTTTATTAAAATAGAAGACGAAGGAAAACATTCTAACCTTCATGGCTGTGACGAGGATCGACGCGCTTTGTAGTGTGAGAAGAGAGAAATAATTGTTCATCTGTATCTTAATACAGTAACCCATTTATCGGATGTTTACTTGGGTTCATTAAAAGGGTTTGACCTTTGACCTGCATGTTTTCTACGTCCTATCAGAACAGATCACTTTGATATTTCACGTTTATCTTCGTGCGTTTGTTTCATTTTAAAATGTAATTCTGATAGACTTCATTCTCGGTTCAACGCCTTTGTTATACTGTAAACAACGATAGTGTAATTGACTGTGATTGTTGTAAATGTTGAGGGGCTGGCAACCCGGCTGCCAGTTTTTTACAGTGTAAACAGTATTTTTATTTAGCCGGAAAAAATGCTTCAGTTTGTATATTTTGTCCCCTATATATTTACGTGCTGTTTGCTAGCGTTGCTCATAAAGCCCTGATGAACTGCACATTTAATCTCCAGCACTGAATGTTTGAGTATGTTTTTTTTTTTTACTTCTTCTTTTTTTCAGATTTAGATGACACCAGCTGTGCTTATTTCTGGGTAGATGGTGTCTCACGAGGAGCTCGGAATTAATGAGAAGGACAGTCGCTGAAGGGTACGAGGGCAGAAGTGTTCCACTAGCGTTAAAAATGGAGGCGGGTGATCTTTGTTTTTCCGAGATTCACATTAATCACCGAGACATGAAAGCAGGTTCCTGTCGAAGAGGCCAGCCTCTTACCGGACCTTCGGCGATCTTTTCGTGTTCTTTTTCCAGAGAGAGCGTCTGTCAGGATTCCTCGGACGTCGTTTTGTGATTCCAAGTAATTGATTGTGTTACTGTAAACAGAGGCACAAATGAAGCGACACCCAATTGCCTGGTCAATCTGTAACGGCAGCGGAGACGGATTTATATAGTAAGACAGATACTTTATTGATCGTGTGAAAGAGAATAATGAAGAGCTGGACATAAACAGGAAGAAGTGGAATGGGACACCAGGATTAACCCCGATGCAAATACAGACAATAAGCAGACTGACTGTTGTCACTGGAAACATACTGTATAGGGGATGTCGGAGCTTAGTGGTTAAGGTGTTGGACTACAATTCAGAAGGTTGTGAGTTTGAATCCGAGGACCATCAAGCTGCGTCTACCAAATTCTGTAAATGTAGCACGTCTAAAAAAAAATCAGCATTTACATGGCTTTCTACCAGAAAGCCAGTTCTCCATGGGGAACCAAATTCAGTTGGCCACATCATAATATTTCCTTTTCATATTTTTTCCATTAATAACTCAATTGTTTTATACCTCAGTTCGGCATGTGCTCATTAGTCAGCACGCTCACCCAAAAAAAAAACACCGCTCATCTACCCGGAGATCAGATTGAACGACACCTGCAAATTGCTTGCCTTCTCCCCTGCCGAGCCATTTCTTTCCCCTTGTCTTCTCTTTCTCGTTTTCCACTAAACCACAGCCACGATTATTTGCCTTGTTTGGAGCCCCAATAAGGACGGCATTCGAAGAGGCCGTGGATAGAAACGTGCCCCCTAAAGTGTTAGCACCGCTCATGAGCAAATTGCAGATTTCTCAAGTGCTCCTAAGCGAGGCCTGGAAAATGAAAAGGCGTAGCCTTGAGCCTTGAAACTAGGTGATAAAGATAAATTACAGCGCCACAAGGCCTTCTTATACAGTACGTCGTAACAGTATCTCAGGGTTTCCGCCGCAGCCAGAAGCCAGACGACGAGGTCGGTGCTCTGTAGACACGCGATAGCAAGCTATACATATGAAATCATGATAAAGAGAGAGCGCTGGAATATTATTGACACATTATTTGTCATAGAGAGGGGTAAGAGGACGCGAGGCAGAGACTTGTATTTTGCTTAGACTGGAGTGACAGAAATGCCACTGGGAAAGAGCATTTGTTTACCTGACAATAAAAGAAGTGGAGGAGAAAAAAAAAGAAGAAAGTGTTAGAAACCGTCGGATTAAAGCGGCTTTGCGGGACGGGTTTTAACAGGCCCCAGGCTCTCCCTGCTATTTCTCAGCAACCTGAGGGCTGTTTCACTGCTTTATTAGCTCAAGTGAAGTTTGATAGATGACCACTTGGATGCTGGAGGGACTGTAAAACGCAACTGAGGCAAAAACCGAGATGCCGTTGCAATCTGATGGAATTTCATTTAAGAAATAGCGAAGGACAAAACAAGCAGGTCCGTTAAGCTGTTTTTAAAAAAGTCTACGTCAGGACCATATACAGTACAGCGACTATCCGCTTCATCGCAAATGCCTAACTAAGTAGTAAAGCTCAGAACAAAAAAAATAATCTGATGCGGTCACTAGGGTTGAGTCAGCATTGTATTATATTCTTCTACACAATTCTACTGCATATTCTATTCGACTTAATAGAACAACTAAATTAAATGTAGCATAAGCGGTAGCTAACGCTTTATTTTCTCTCAAAACTCTCTGAACTTATGACCGTCTTTTTTTTCCAGAGTTAGCGGCCTTAGATTAGCAGTTTGCAAAGATAAAATAAAAACACAAGACTTTTAGACTTCATTTAATGATCCTGTCGTGCTTAGATAAAGATGATAGCGATGATAACGATGATTAAGATGATAGATGATAAGGCCGAGTCACATGATCACATCGTTTCCGATCACTCGATGTCGCTTTTGTGTTTGAGTCTTTTATTACTCTTCTCTTCGATTGGATTATTCTCATATTATTATTTTGATGATTTATCTTGAAGAGCCCTTAGGCTTTAGAAAGATGTACCAAACCTAATTATCGGCCTTTTTGTTATTTGCGCCCATAAAAACGTCTGGAAAAGCCCGAGCCAGGCTCCATGATTAGGAAACACAATATGGCATATTGACTAAAGGATGCGTAAAATCATTAATTCCTGTAATTGCTAGTTTAAAATGCCTCGTGTTCCTGTATCGCTCTGACGTCTAGGTTGCCCTCTGGCTTCCTCACAGTAAGAAAGATAACTATCCTATTAGCTTCTGGTAAACATCACATCAAAGGGAGTAGGAAGTCTCGTTACAGCGCTCGTATCCCTTCAGCTCCCGCTGCCGAGGCACACGCCACGGACCCCTATTCCGCCTTATGGAAATGTCACCAGGCAGGCTCACATTTAAGCCCGAAATGAGAAAAGTGGAGTTATATCTCTGCTGATGTAGCGACTGTGACTCGCTCGAGTTTCACTAGATGCTCGGCCAAAGGGTGCGGACAAAGTGGCAATTTGTGTCGAATCATACGCGGTCTTAGCAGGAACGCCAGGATTGGTTCGGAGCGGCTCGGAAAGAACAATTTTCAAATAATGGATGAAAATGTCCTTTTAACCTTTCCTCAGCTCTTTGAATTTCACTGTTTTTCTCCCTTTATTTATTTATTTATTTTATTTTTTTTGGGGAACCCTGCTTAAGAAATATAATACGTCCTCCTTCCTTTTTTTTTTATTTTTTTCTTATTTCCCAAAATGCTCACGATATCATTTAAGTGCGTCTCGGTACATTTTCAAGCACTGGTGGATCAGTATTAAATTAGATTTTATAGATTTTTACACTCCTATTGAGTTTTCTTTTCCTTTTTCCTACATCTATGCCAGGCAGCACAGACTTTGTACACTACTGTACACTAAAGCAGGCTCAATCGATGCCTTTAAACAGTAAAGTCTAAGAATAAAATTAAAATCAGAATCTGTTTAAAGGATTGGGGGAAAAATCCGTTTTTGTGTGTGTGTGTGTGTGTGTGTGTGTGTGTGTGTGTGTGTGTGTGTGTGTGTGTGTGGCTGTGTGTTTGGAACACGAAAGTATGATGTTTGTGTGAAGATTTTCTTCTTTTTAGGCTACAAAGCTTTAATCAGGACACTACTTCCTTATCCCCAGTGTATATGTTACTAGCTTAATAGTCAGATGTTTGAGCTTAGCGGTTTATGTGTTCGGCGACCGCTTAGAAGGTTGTGAGTTCGAATCTCAGGTCAACCAGGCTGCCGTTGCTGGGCCCCTGAGCAAGGCGCTGAATAACTCAGTTGCTCAGTCGTGTTTTACGAATGTAAGTCACTCGGCATAAGTGGTTTTTTTTTTTGTTGTTGTTCTGAGATGCTTTTCTCCATGCTACATTTGTAAAGAGTGATTATTATAGAGACTATAGATGTCCTGTGAGCTCGAACCAGCCTCTCCATCTCCTCAGAGCTCTCCTCTTACACATCAACAACAAGCAACCTGGTTCCATTCTGTGTGAACTATAGATATCGTCGTGTGTGTGTGTGTGTGTGTGTGTGTGTGTGTGTGTGTGTGTGTGTGTGTGTGTGTGTGTGTGTGTGTGAGTGTGTGTGTGAGTGTGTGTGTGAGTGTGTCCCAGGAGATTTTCTGATATCAGCCTGTCTCACACCATCAAACATTCCACGATCAAAGTCACTGAGATCAAGTTTTCCCCATTCTGATATTTCACGTGGCATAACTGTAGCTTTTGACCTCTATCGCTATGATTTTATGCATCACGCCGCTGCCACGCGATCGGCTGGTCGGATAGTCGCATGAACAAGCTGGGGTTCTGGTGTCTTCTGAGGATTTTCTTCACTTCCGCTGCTGACATTATTTAACAATACCTCCAGGATTCTGCAAAATCAAGCAAAACCTCACTAATGCTAGGAGCTTGGGATTTATTATCGAAAATAGCCAGGGATTTTATGCGGATTTGAGCCCGAGACGTGTCCTGTGACATCATATCGCCACGATGATCGTCAAACATATATACCGCTATAATAGAAAGACATTACATTTGAAATAAAAAAGCAGAAATAAAAATCACTCCGTGATCCCGGTGGGATTGAATTAAAGCCGTTGCTGAATATTGAATTATGATAATGTGCTAAATGCTTGCTGTCTACATGCTTCCATTGTGGACGAATTGGACAAATTTAATTTTGGAAATTTGAACAGATTTTAAGGCTTCGGTACGTGGATAGAGAACAAAATGTCACAGGAGAGCACAGAGAGTATTATTGTCCTGGAATTAGACGTAAGCTCCGAGTACCGCACAGACAGAGAGAAATGATGCAACAAAGCTGCAGCTCGGCGTATTCAGAGAGGACGCCACTGAGAATGTCACTCTACGTGAGTACTTCAAAACCCAAATGGCACTTCAGCTCTGAGTGCCTTTAATACGCTTCTGGAAAAAAAAAAAAGGAGGGCTCTTGATACTTTGCTGTTAAGGAAAAGCTGAAATGTCATCGTACACATACCGTACGTCTCGGGGTCTGTTCTGTACTTACAGTAGCAGTGGGCAATAAATGTGCTGTAATTGACCTCCTTTTTAAAAATAAATAGATAAATAAAGTCATTACAATCAATAAGAAGTACCGATCTTTTACATTGTTTGTTCCGTTATTAGAAATGTTGTTATCGATAGTATTTACGACTCATGTTAGGTGTAGTTAGGGGTAGTAAATAAATAAATAAAAAGCTGGTAACTGACCTTACATACGCTAAATTCATGAATATGCAAATTTTTGCAATACATATGCATCAGAATGTCTTCTTTAGAGCAAACAGGAGTCTTATTTGCAGTTTTACTTCCCCAAAAAAATAAATAAATAAAGCTATATATTATATAGAAACGTATATTGGGGTTAGATAGAACCGTCGAGGTTCTTTATTTATGGTTCTTTAATCCAGAAATCCTTTACAAAAAGGTCCTATAGTAGCTAAAAATGTATGTATTAATGTACAGTATGTATTTCTGCTAGATTTTGAACATGCTTGCCTTGTACACAGCTCACTGGCATTATATTATTATTATTATTAGGGGTCAAGCCCCGAAGGGGCGTAGACATCTATTGTTATTGTCGGTTTTCTTATTATTCTTCCTCTTCTTCTAATGAAGTCAATGGCAGCCTATAGAACTGTACGTAGGAAAGTTATGTAATTTGGCACACATGTAGAGGCCAGTCTTATAAGTTACTATAGCAACTATGGTGTGTCAAGCTCAAACCCTCTAGCGCCACCAACAGTCCAAACATCCAATTATGTTCATCGTGAGGCTGTATCTTCAATATAGCTGCAAGTATTGGGTGCTAATATCAGAATCAGCACGACAGTGACACACACACACACACACACACACACACTCACACACACACACACACAGACACACATAGACATTTCGCAACGTTTCGTTACAGCGCCACCTAGTGGCCACGAGATTTTCACGTTAAGTTTTTTTTACGAATGCAATGCCATATCGTTACGAAACTTGGTATGGTTCATCAGCGACATATTCTGAGCGCATCTGATTGGCTTGATCCCAGAATCGATGTTTGCAGCTATATTTATTATTATTATTATTATTATTATTATTATTATTATTATTATTATTATTATTATTATCACAAATAGATACCAAGTAATTACTCGACACATTAGAAATGAATGAACCCTTTAAAATTTCTATATAGAATCTTTTCACAGGCCACAAAGAAAACAGTAAAAAAGGTTTCAACATAGAGATGTTTCTTCTAATACTGTAGTATTTGTAGTCTGTAATACTCCGTAGTTTAGTTTCTGCTCATGCCAAGTCTACGAAGTCAATAATAGACGTTAACAAGGCAGTAAGCAGTGTCTGGTTTTAAACATTTCCCTGGTAAATTTATCACTTCAGGTGGGTTTAACTGTCGTGAGAATGTGATCCGACCAGGAATCGATCCTGCAGGAAGTGAAACGTATATGAGGAATGTATATAAGTGGAGGACAATTTCTCTTATTCCCTTTAGATATTTAGCTCCAAACTGAGTTCGAGGACAGAATTAAGTGCTACGTCTCCGGAATCCTTGATATTATGTAACGATATAATTATATATCGTTTATAAATCCCATTTTATTCTTTCTTACTTTCCATCTTCACGCCTGAAACTCAACACCGGCTCCTTTCTTTTTAGGTTCATCGCATCGCGTCCGAATCGATGCTCCCGTAAATCTGTCGCTTTCAGGATGCTCGAGATTTTCTGTCTCATGCACCGACGGACACACGGTGCGACAAAACTCTACTCCTCTTTTGCATACATACATATATATATATATATATATATATATATATATATATATATATATATATATATATATATATATATATATATATATATAATACACAGTACAGACCAAAAGTTTGGACACACCTTCTCATTCAAAGACTTTTCTTTATTTTCATGACAATGAAAATTGTAGATTCACACTGAAGGCATCAAAACTATGAATGAACACGTGTGGAATTATATACGTACATAACAAAAAAGTGTGAAACAACTGAAAATACGTCATATTCTAGGTTCTTCAAAGTGGCCACCTTTTGCTTTGATTACTGCTTTGCACACTCTTGGCATTCTCTTGATGAACTTCAAGAGGTCGTCACCTGAAATGGTCTTCCAACAGTCTTGAAGGAGTTCCCAGAGATGCTTAGCACTTGTTGGCCCTTTTTGCCTTCACTCTGCTGTCCAGCTCACCCCAAACCATCTCGACTGGGTTCAGGTCCGGTGACTGTGGAGGCCAGGTCATCTGGTGCAGCACCCCATCACTCTCCTTCATGGTCAAATAGCCCTTACACAGCCTGGAGGTCTGTTTGGGGTCATTGTCCTGTTGAAACGGTGGTGTGTCCAAACTTTTGGTCTGTACTATATATATATATATATATATATATATATATATATATATATATATATATATATGTAACACAGAAAACCGTCACATGACTGTGCAGCTCATATAAAGTGTGTATGATATGCTGTAATGCTGTAGATTTTCCTCATGCTAGCTCATCAGATATCATTAATACCGTCTGTATTATACATCATCACACTCGGTGCTCCTGGTGTAATGAAATCTAAGCTTTTAATCTAATTGATTAAACTGCTTACTTGATGCAGCAAGAGTGTGAGAATGATCACATGACAAAAAAAAACAATCTTGGATCACATAGATTTATTCATTGTGTAGTTCTGGTTGGGTTTTTCTTTCTTTCTTTCTTTCTTTCTTTCTTTCTTTCTTTCTTTCTTTCTTTCTTTCTTTCTTTCTTTAAAAGGAACTGAACTGTAATTTAATGCGCATTTTGATAATTAATTTGGAAAATGAGACTACCTCATCCATGACTGATGTCTAGTCACACAAATTGGCAGCCAGAGGGCTGAGCTGGTTCATTATAGAGCAGAGAGATAATTTTCACGAATCCATCACTGAATGTTATCTGATGACGACGTGGCGGTAAACAAAAGGACGCACGTCCGCCTAGCTCGGTCTGCGAAATACCTCTCCTCGTTGTGATCGGCGGAGTGTGAAAGAAAGTCGGAACTGTAAATAACAACAGGATCTTATCCGTTAGATTTTTTCTTTTTTTTTTTTTAAATCAGGATCGAACGCCTGATAGATCAGAAAGGCCGTTATTCATAATAACACGCTCTTCATCATCTGACGTTTCACACTGTACTGTATATCCCTAAACCCTGGATTATCCTTCTTCTTATTTGCATATTTACATGTCAGCAGCCCTGATTGGATAAATCCAGCATGAATCCGCTTTCTCACAATTTCACATCAGTGATATAATAAAGTTCAGGTCTGCGGTCCTGCACACGAGCAGGTATCTTTATCTACGTTGCTACGTCTTGGTTATCATGCGATATGAGGCACACGTCGTTCAGTTTCCGATTGGGTGTCTGTTGCTAGGCAACAAGCCAATCGAACATCGCACCGTTTCACCCTGTACACCTTCGGCGCTGCGACGTGCCTTTAAAATGATAAGCTCCGTAGCACGATTTCATAAAATTACACATACTACTGTATAAGAAACGTTCCTCTACATGGGGCTGATGAGATCCTGAGATTAAGCGCAGTGTAAAAAGCCCTATTGTCTTTAAGTGTGTACAATAGTGTGTCTTTCTTGTGTACAATATCTACCTTAATTCAACGGTTATGTTCTTACTTTGCACTCATAAATACTCCTCGGGACAGTAACGCTGTGTCATTCATCGCTCCGATGTCGACATCTTCTCGGTATGAATGAAAAGAACATTTCTTTCTGAGAAAATAGTCCCTTTATTTTTTTTTTTTTGGTGTCCATTCGGAAAGCTATTGGAGAAAAAAAAGCACAGTGGAGTGCAGAGTACAAAACAGCACCCAGGCTTTAGAACTGTGAAAAAGAAAAATGCCAAACAGAGAGAGAGAGAGAGAGAGAGAGAGAGTAAGAGAGAGATGCTAATGCTTTTAAGGTAAAATTCAACTCTGCGTTTTGCTTCGAAACGCAGACGAATGAGCGAATCTTCTCGATCCTGAAACGAGCGTCGTGACACTGCGCTGATCACGTGTTCGAAATCAATCGCTTTCTGACCTGAGTGTTAACTTAGAGCTTCTTTATGGAGTTATCTATCAATCTATCTGTAAGATCGAGGACGTTGTTGACTGATGAAATTACGAACAGCTTATGTACGCAAATCTGTTTCGTGCCACAGATTACTGTTAGTAATCTTGTATAGTGCAGATTGCATGATCTTGTAGGACGTATAAGCGTTAAATCTTGCACACACACACACACACACACACACACACACACACACACACACACACACAATGCCACAGGCTTTTATAATACAGCGCAGTTCATTTCTTGAATCTGATTGGTCACATGCCGTGGATTAACTTCGTACTTCAGTACTGTACTCTTTCAAAAAATGAATGCCCTTGTCCGAATACATCATCGTTTCTATAGCAACAGCTCTGAAATTAGGACTCGAAAACACAAATTTTTCATATAGTGAATCTTTGTGTTGGTGTTTATTTACCATTTATGGAAGAAGCTTCTAATCTCAGTGTCTTAATCATCTAATCCCAACACAGGAAAGTCTTTAGGGGAAATTACTGTACATGTTAGTGTTAGTGTCTTGAGAGCATGTCTATGTCTTATTAGCATCAAGATGGAGAAAAACAAACAAACAAACAAACAAATAAACAAATAAACTCACTCACAGGCTGGTGAGTAAGGAAGCAACTATTTTTAGTCATATTTATAGACGTATATGTAATTGATATAAGTTAACATTAATAATAACATTCACCAAACAGTGTGGTTGAATGAAAATAATCCACTCTGATGCTATAACTGCCGTAGGACTCCATCTGTCATGTGTTATTCCTTACGTAACACAATGTCATCTGTTTACTTCTACAGACATCAGAATGCAGCTGAATTGGTCTCCGCTAAAAATGTTAATGTTAGTTCAATTTCCCATCGGAGGGGAACAGTGGGTTACGGCTCATCGGGTTTGCATCTCGTGGGTTGGAGGTTTGATTCCCACCTCCAGCTTTTGTGTGTGTGTGTGTGTGTGTGTGTGTGTGTGTGTGTGTGGAGTTTGAATGTTCTCCAGGCGCTTCAGGGGTTCAAGTACTCAGCTTTCCTCCCTAATAGAAGGAGAGTGGAACTAGGTATACGGATAGATATCTTGAAACTGTCTGGAGTGTCATTCTGCTCTGTAAAAGTTTTGGCACCCCATCTGGAATGTCCCCTGGGATAGACTCCAGGTTACCCATGACCCCATGTACAGTATGATAAATCCTACAGACGTTGGATGGATATTTCCTAATACATAAACAGACCTGTTACCTGGAACAGAGAGTTCTATAGAAACAATCTCTGTTATTAAACTCTCTGGAAAGATGGATAGATTTATCCTAAACGAGAGAACAACTCCCTGAGAGGACATGAGGAAGAAACCTTAAGGAAAAAAAAAACAGACTAAAAAAATACTTATTTGTCTTTTATAACTATACTGTAGAGTTTAGATAAAAAGTTTGTTGGGGTTTTTTTGTTCTATTTTGTATTCATTTCTTATTGTTAATGACGTTTTGTTTTAAAGAGGTTGTTCCTTACAGTGTGTTTGACAAATAAAACCTTGAATATTGAATTGTTAGAGCTTTAACTTCAGCTAAACTTAAACATTAACCTGAACATTTCAAGCTGAAGGTATGAACCGTAACGCGTTCGGACTTTCCCGACTTTTCCGATTTCTTTCTTACCATTTTTTATTTCAAACTTCACATCTTGGGGGGCAGGGTGGCTTAGTGGTTAGCACGTTTGCTTCACACCTCCAGGGTCAGGGTTCGATTCCCGCCTCTGCCTTGTGTGTGTGGAGTTTGCATGTTCTCCCCGTGCCTCGGGGGTTTCCTCCGGGTACTCCGGTTTCCTCCCCCGGTCCAAAGACATGCATGGTAGGTTGATTGGCATCTCTGGAAAATTGTCCTGTGTGAGTGAATGAGAATGTGTGTGCGTCCTGTGATGGGTTGGCACTCCGTCCAGGGTGTATCCTGCCTCGATGCCCGATGACGCCTGAGATAGGCACAGGCTCCCCGTGACCCGAGAAGTTCGGATAAGCGGTAGAAAATGAATGAATGAATGAATGAATGAACTTCACGACTTTTAGCCATATTACTGTGGATCATAAATTGTTCCTTAGTAAGTGAATGTCATGTGCTATTCAAATCACCCAACATTGCCTTCTTCTTCTTCTTCTTCTTCTTCTTCTTCTTCTTCTTCTTCTTCTTCTTCTTCTTCTTCTTCTTCTTCTTCCTCCTCCTTTCCCCTCACTCTCTTAATTCCTTTACAGTATCTGCCCTACCGAACAGGTATCAATACTTTCTAAAGAAAAAAAAAGAAAGTTCATGTCGTGATGCACATCACTGTTGGGCAGCATCTATTGAACACGATGTTCCAAGGTTACAGAGTCGCGTCTCGGCTTCAAGGCTTTGCGGGGAACTCGGTTGAATAAACGCCGTTACGGTAGTCAAAGGGCGAAAGCGCTCTCATTACACTTTCATCCCTTCCATTCGTAGCGATCGCTTGTACAGTACATCAGACTTTTCTTCCAGGATTAAAGAGTTAATACGTGTATTCATGTCAGCACCAATTTCTACACTTATACAAAATGACCCCACTGATCTAGATACAGAGCCTGTTGTCCGAGTTACCACACACCGATAGCGTACAGTACGTTAGCATTTTTTTTTTTTTTAAATGATAAAAGATTGATATTATATAGATGATAAATACTTCTATTTACATATTCACTACAAAGAGGCTCGGATATTAGAGCTAACATTTTCATTACTGATTTCATTTGAATATTATTTGTGTGTGTGTGTGCGTGTGTGTGTGTGTTTGTGTGTGTGTGTGCGTGTGTGTGTGTGTGTGTGCGTGTGTGATGACAGAATGTTTTCTCACAGCTTTATTTACCCGAATATGACCACAGTGCAACCGTCTTCCAGTTAATTACACGTAATGTCTATATAGCAAACACATTAGAGAAAAAATAAAACACTGAATATTACTGTAGGTCTTGTTATCATCCTTTGCCTTTAAAAACAGAATCGGTGAATTCAGATACACATGAGTTTCTGGTACATTATTACAAACATCGTGGAGAACCTGTTATAGTGCATCGGTCGTATTAATTAACACACACACACACACACACAATTATATATAATGTACACACAGGTATGTAATGAGTGCACCTGGAATAAAGAACCAGGATTTCCGTATTTAAAAAGGAATCCTGGGTTATTTTGTAGCATAAATACATATACTGCTTGTCTCAAGCTTTTACGTTTGAAGCAAGAAAAAATTCATCCATTCATTCATTTTCTACCGCTTATCTGAACTTCTCGGGTCATGGGGAGCCTGTGCCTATCTCAGGTGTCATCGGGCATCAAGGCAGGATACACCCTGGACGGAGTGCCAACCCATCGCAGGGCACACACACTCTTATTCACTCACACACACACACACTACGGACAATTTTCCAGAGATGCCAATCAACCTACCATGCATGTCTTTGGACCGGGGGAGAAAACCAGAGTACCCGGAGGAAACCCCCGAGGCACGGGGAGAACATGCAAACTCCACACACACAAGGAGGAGGTGGGAATCGAACCCCCAACCCTGGAGGTGTGAGGCGAACATGCTAACCACTAAGCCACCGTGCCCCCTGCAAGAACAAATTTCCCCACGGAAATCCTTTTTTTTTTTTTGTCTTTCTACATTTGTCATGAAGTTGACCGACTTAAGGAAAATTTTCCGTCAGTTAATTTAATATTCGGTTATTTCCAACCACGCCAACAGATTTAATCTGATCACGATTGTACAAATATTTGTCACAGTCTTTGTGACGTTTTTTTCTCCTCAAACGCTTTGATTAGTGCTTACACAACAGTCAGGGTTTCTGTGACTGAAAGCTGATCGGGTTTCTGTCCCTCAGTAGTTTAACGCCATTGTGTCTAAAAAGGTTTCTGAACTGAATATAGAGTGTCGCAGGCTTTTATTTTAGTATCGATATTAAGTCCCTTCAGGATTTCCCCGCTTTCGCCATGGCAGAAATTAACAGCAAGTCAAACAAACTATACGATATTCGGAGAAGCTTGTCGCATGATGTCATCACAAAACATCATAGAAAGTCGTCACGGGTAGAAGTTTAAAAGATGAAGCCGGCATTTGAAATTAAGTATTTTTGGACCCAAAAAAAAATATATATATATATATTAATGCCTAAGAGCTAGTACACTGAATTCTGAGTATAGCTAAAAATATTTATCTATTTATTTATTTATTTGTTTGTTTGTTTGTTTGTTTGTTTGTTTGTTTGTTTTTCCTGATGCCCATTACACAGTGATGCATTAAAAAAAAACAACATTAAATTATTGTAATAGAAATTTAGAACTGGCTGGTCCATGATGAGAAGTTAATAAAATATAAGTATATATAGTTTGTTTATATATATAGTAAGTATATATAGTAAGTGTATATAAGTATAAGTAAGTATATATAGTTTGTTTATGGTCTTTCTCCAGTCGTTCGTTAGTTCTTGTGTTTGTGTGTTTTACGTGTGTGTTTGTTAGCTTTATGCCCTCGTGAGAAAATTGTTCCCGTACGTAACTATAACTCGGTAGAACTTTCAACAACTTTCAGTGAATTGTCTTAGAATGCTGATCGACTAAGATTAAAAATGACACATGATTTAAAAAAAAATATCAAGCATTCAAATTCCATCAACGGAAATAAACACTGTGATCTCGACGCGTGGATTTCTAACATATTCCGCTTCCCCTGCGGCTCGAGGTTCAGTGCCTCTCAGCAGGGGAGCTGCGTTTTAAAAGCTTCCAATGTTTGACCTTATAATGCTAAAATGAACAACTCTATCATGCTAATTTTCTGGTCAAAAGTCCAATGACCTCCTTCTTAAATCACACATACACACACACACACACACACACACACACACACGCACACACACACACACACGCACACACACACACACGCACACACGCACACACACACACACACACACACACACACACACACACACACACACACACACACACACACACACACACACACACACACACACACAGAATCACTGCAGTTTAAACCCAAATCCCTGCACAATTGTGAGCCTCACTAGTGCAGTAAAGACCTTCCTGATGAAAAAGGTGTAAAATGTTATCTTCCTGTGATACATTTATACATCTGTCTGTCTCGCTACCATCCAGGGAATAAATATACACGCACTCTGTGTCGCATCATAGCTTCACGTAGCTTCGCTTTAGATTTCCGTTATTCTACTACATTAGCTTGGCGTGCTAATGTGGTAGCTTAGTGTTTAAGGTACCGGATTACGGATCGAAAGGTCATGGGTTCTAATCCCAAGGCCACCAAGCTGCCACTAAACCCTCATTTGCTCAGCTGTTTAAATGAGCTAAATGTTAGGCGCTCTGGATAACAGCACCTGCCAAATGCTGTAAATGTAAATACAACCTGAAGCCTTTCTGGAAACTTGTGAATAGGTTTCTGAGAACAATCGTGCCTTCTTTAATTAACTAATTTAGGCTTGTAAATGAATAATTATTGGGTTCTGTGAAGATAAGATGCGTGTTATCTTCACAAGGTGGTGATGATATCTAAAGATGTCACGCGTAGCCGAGCTTGTACACATCGTCGAGGGTAACGAGGTGGAATTAATTTCTGTTGGATTATGTCCTACAGTGTTCCTCTTTGCTTCCTGGTGTCTTCCTGTCCTAGCCCTGCCCTGACAATGCTCCTCGTTATTGCTCACATCTGTTCCCCATTGTGTGTCATTCTCCGTCTGTGTGATGTTCACTCATGTTTCCCGTTTCAGATATATTCCCCTTTTTTTATTGTTATAATAATCTCCAGGGATTCTGGGAAGGCTTTGCATTAGATGCCATGGGGATTTGTTTGTTCATCCAGTTACAAGAACATAATAAATGAGATCAGACACCGAGGAGGTCTGGGATTCGATCGGCGTTCCAGTTCATCCCAAAGGTTTTCAGTATTGGTTCGAGTCAGAGTCAGAGTCAGGGTGAAGCTCGGTTTGCTTTGTGCACAGAGGTGTTGTCGTGCTGGAACAGGTTACGTTCCGGTAAAGGGAAATTGTAACCATCAAATTTGCAGAAACTCTTTTACTTTTGTCGATAGAGTGTGATGAACGTGATTAGAACAGTGATGCACCAATAACAGACAACTTCTCTAAAATCCCCATTCACAGTGAGGATTGTATGACTGCTGGATTCAGCATGTGTCATGTCATATATCATGGGGCCTTTTTACACCCGGTCACTTCATTGTCATTCGTTGTCTCTGATCCGATAGATACAGAATCTGATTTGTTAAAACTGTTCCATTTACATCAGGCCACATAAACGCGACTCGGCGAATCGGATATCGATCCGATCTTTCTACTCCCACCCAATATGCAAATATATTTTATCTCATTTCCGGGGTAATTGAAACGGAACACACTTTGGTGTATGCGGTTGCTACAAATAACAGCATTTACTGTTTGCTGCATTTTCGCTGTCAGCAGCAGTGCGTTTTAAGACCCAACGAGACGCCTGGGTGAAAGATCGGAGCCAGCGCTGGTGGGAAAACATGTTTGTTTCTGGCGCGATGCACGACTCGCGAGTCACCTGCGAGTGACGTACTTCCGTTTGGGAGGAGTATAGCGCTGACGTATGTGGCTTGAACAACCACATTCATTTACACCTGTCCAGTTTCATCTGAAACACGTCCCAGACCACCTCCTGAAGGGGTTTGAACCATCGGATTTATATCTGTCTCGAAAACGTTTCGCAGGGCATTTAGACCTGGTCTTTTTACCATCGGATAGCTATCTGATCACAGAAAACGCATGAAGTGACCAGGTGTAAAAAGCCCCATAGTGCATAATGATACGCAAAAGTCTATGATGTCACAAAAATAGCACCGAACTTAATAAAGTTACAGACAACAACATGGTCGTAACCAGAAGACGTGATAAACAGTCAGCTGAGACGGCATGTCAGAAATGGATGCTGGGTTGTTGTTTTTTTTGGGACATGTGTAGGCAAAAATGAAACATCCATGGATGTGGTTTGAGATGCGTAGAAATTCTGTCCTATGTTCCATGTTTGTATTTATATATATATATATATATATATATATATATATATATATATATATATATATATGGTGCTATTACCGTATGTTCGGTGAGACGTCCCACCTCCTCCGTGTCCCCTGTCACTCATGCTACATGTGTTTTGTAGGAGATAATGATGTCATCATCAACTAAAACACACACACGGGTCATTTATTTCCTGACTGAGTTCAGCCCCAAGTACCAGTACGTCCCCTGCAGGTATTCTCAGGTTCGGTACCACGTGCGTTTCCCCGCGCCACATTACAGCTTTCACATTAGCAATTTTTCATCCGCTTTGTTTCAGACTGAAAACCACTTAATTATCCTTACAGGTAAAGAACTCATAGCATTACAGTATCAGTCAGATCAACATCCATGTACATCCATGTACTCACAGTAAATACTGTAATGTAAAGGAAGTTAAGATTCAGCTCATGTTCTAGTCAAAAGCATTCAATTCCACTCCGAGACAGTTTACTGATTTTCCTGCTCACAAAAGCCCTGATTCAGCTCAGCAGTTAGTTAGTTATAGGGAAAGTCCAGGTCCTCCAGGGCTGGAGCTGATGAACCCTTGCTCATAATCTCACAGCTGTCACCAAAGTTAATCTAACACTTGTTTTAAATGCTTGGCAGCATTCTTTGTGATTCTGTAAGCTTTTAGAATTATTGATTTTTTTTTTTTTCAGCTCCGTGATGCGTGACTGACTGCTACCAAGGAACTAATAAAAGGCCTCAAACAAATACCACACAAATGCAGCCCTGACTAGAGGAAAGGACTACGGGTAAAAAAAAAAAAGATCGGTAAGAATAATCTGGAAGCTGGAGTAAAAAAAAAGACACAATACAGTAAATAATGTGGACTTTTGTAAGCTGAAGGTTTTTAAAAAATAAATTCAGGTAAAAGGAAAAATTAGATGCATTTTTGTAGTTCTGTCATATTGGGAAATTGAGGTCAAAAAGTTCCACTTGAATATGATAATTCCCCACTTAGTCCCACCAAAAATTTGGTATTGTTTTGGGGAAAAATCCTTAAAAAAAAAAAAAAAATGTATGATTTTTTTAAATGCAAATTGATCAGATTTTGTGCTTTTTTTTCTTAGAAATCTACTTGAATTGGTGAAATTGCAAGTAGACTAGAATTGTAATTTTTTTACTGGTGAAGACGCATGTCCTTTTTTTTCTATTACAGATGTTTTCATGTTCAGGTCACGCGTGTTGTGAGGTCACATGACGCGTCTCAGCTCAAATCCGCAGAATAAAGTTTTTAAGTATTCGCACTTTCTTTTGAATATCTCAGAGTTTGCTTGATTCTGCGTCCATTTCAGAGGAGAGACGGAGGACTTGCGATCCAAAATAGAACAAGTGTGTCCAAGGAGTCATAAAAATAAATAAATAAATAAATAAATAAAAGTTTTTATCTACTTCTTTAAATACTTTCAATGATACTGAAAAATGTATATGTTCAAACTTTGGGACTTGACTTTTATCTTAGCTGATATCTTGTTTTTTTAAAATGCACAAATGTTTGTCCTGGCAAAAAAAAAACAAAGGTCCATCTCATGTCATGTTGGGACCCTTATCTGTCCCCGAGCTCCTGATAAGGTGCATGTCGTTGCCTTAGCGAGGACATCGGATCTGAAAGGACATCCCCTCGTTAGGCCACTCAGAGACGTTGGACGCTTGCGGAGAGACAGCAGACGGCCATTATCTCTGTCACCTGACACACACGACACGGCCGAGGCTTTACTCTTTAATGTCTTTGTGGTAAACCTGAGAGCATCCATTTTGCTTGTCCTGGCTGTTTCATCCGATCCTGTCAGCAGGGATTGTGGGGGCTCATAAATGATGGAGGAGGTTTTTATCGTTCCTGTTCTGTCATATTTTGGGGATTGTAGAGCTGCGATTTGCAGACAAATGAGATTTGATCCTTCCGCAAATATTGGATGTAGTCTCTGCTTGATTACTTGATATTACTGCAGAATTTTCAGAGGGTTTGGGCTTGATGGAAAGGTTTCGGTAGAAAGAGTGATTTTTCGATTATGCACTAGGCTTTTTATTATCCTTATTGTTTACTCTCTGCTGTCTGGCTACATTCTGAGAGGGAAAAGAAAGAGATACTAAACTGTAAAGCTTTTCTTCCCTTATCTTTTGTATTTAATGTTTAATATGTATCTCTGACCTGGAAATGTTGAGGTTTGTACATTAAGAAAAGATTAGAGGTGCATTAAAGTTCTTTCTGTGATATTGAGACTTTTTTTTCTTTAACAGTACCACCTCAGCAAAATGCAGAGATAAAGTTTAGCACATAGTTTATTTTATTCTTTTAAACAACAACTTGTGCAGCTATTTTTTTTTAAATAGATAGTTTGCAAATATATATTTTTTTCCAATAGCCTTCAGAAGCAGGTGATGAAGGATTTCCAGTCATTTTTTTTGCCTAAGTAACTTTCTTTCCCTGCACAGGATTTTTTTTTTTTACATTTCTCTCTCTCTCTCTCTCTCTCTCTCTCTCTCTCTCTCTCTCTCTCTCTCTCTCTCTCCCAATATTATTAGCACTGCGTCCTGGGGTCCTGAACGAACCCCAAACGACTCATTATTGTACATATAGCGCGTGCTTTGTCTAGGACTGCATTATTTCATACCTCCTGCGCGCAGTGCACTGATGTAGGGAACACAGTGCGTTTGGGACTCGGCCTTTGTCGATCCCTTGGGTGGAAAGCACCTGGCTGTGCCCCGCTGTTATAGCTCACTATTACCACCCCCTGGGGAAGGGGGGGAAGAGCCATGCAAAAGACGGATGAGTGATGAAAGGACAAGAAATAAAATGGGTGACTGAAATCAACTCAGGTTCTAACCGACTGATGATTGTCCGAAGTGCTGAGAGCTGAAAGACGCCTACAGTGAATTATCTCCAGCAGCCCACAGACTTATTGCTTCCAGCTGCACACTGTGGGAGTCATTTCATTCATTCATTCATTCATTCATTCATTCATTCATTTATCTATCTATTTATTTATTCATTTCCCACTTATTGCTTCCAGCTGCACACTGTGGGAGTCATTTCATTCATTCATTCATTCATTCATTCATTCATTCATTCATTCATTTATCTATCTATTTATTTATTCATTTATTCGTTATTTTCCAGTATTTATTCCCTACTGAAAGCTTTCAGTCTTCCTTTGTATCCACATAACTTTTTTTTTTTTTTTGCCCTCACACTCTTCCTCATACCCCAGTGTTACTAATCACCTGCAGGTATGAATTGTGTCTTACAGGGTTTCCGTGTGTACGAGTTTGATTTATAGAAACGCAAACGTTCGGAGCGAAACCGTGCGTAAAGGTATAAGGAAAAACCCCTGGAAGGAAAATGCATCATGCAGCGCGCGAGAATGTTTTTTTTTACATTTTTACACATCACCTTCTTGGACACCTCCCTGAAACTGACTCAGAGAGAGAGAGAGAGAGCGTGTGTGTGTATGTGTGTGTGTGTTCCGTTAATGATCCGTGAAAATGAAATTATGCCATGTGAAATGTTGCGCGTCTCATTAAAACGCGCTAATTACCCACTGAAAGAAGCTTCTGGGTTTCCTAACTTGTTGGGGAAAATAAGAAGTGTGTGTGTGTGTGTGTGTGTGTGTGTGTGTGTGTGTGTGTGTGTGTGTGTGTGTGTGTGTGTGTGTGTGTGTGTGTGTGTGGACTTACAGTGCGCGGCAGCCATGGCTGAGCTGAACACGGCGAGCAGAGACGCACCGAGCGCACAACACCGCCACTTCTGTAACTCCATGGCCGCGTAAAAGCTCAGGTTATATCCGTAACCGAGACCAAAAGCGGACGTATTTCCGAAGTGTGCCGCTGAAGTGTTTCCGCCGCGACACCCAGAGCCTCTGTGTACAGACAGATGTGAGCGCTGACAGCTCCGTGGTCTGCCGCCGGTGAGAGGAAATGCTCAGTGAGTGGGAAAAACAGACGGTCTTAAAGCCACGCGGCTCTCCCTGCGCGCATCTCTCTCTCTCTCTCTCTCTCTCTCTCTCTCTCTCTCTCTAATACACAAACACTCAATCACACACACACAGCCTCTCTCCCTCTCTCTCTCTTTCTCTCTCTCATACACAAACACTCTCAATCACACACTCTCTCTCTCTCTCTCTCTCTCTCTCTCTCTCTCTCTCTCTCTCTCTCTCACTCTCTCTCTCTCTCTCCCTCTCTCTCTCACTCTCATACACTCTCAATACTCTAAATCACACACACACAGTCTCTCTCTCTCTCTCTCTCTCTCTCTCTCTCTCTCTCTCTCTCTCTCTCTCTCTCTTTCTCATACACAAACACTCTCAATCACACACAGTCTCTCTCTCTCTGACCCCCCCCCCTCTTGTCGGCTTCATTTTTCTCCACCTCTTACCTTTCTCCTTCTCCCTACTCTCTTCACACTTAGTCCACACTGTCAAATGGCTAGAAAATAAAAGTGGAAGAACTCCAGTGTCCTACACAGAACCCTGACTCTAACTCAACCCCGACTGGATCTGGAACACCGACTGAACCCCAGACCTTCTCAGTGTCTGTTCTTACTGACGGTAAATGAGCTGAATGATCACAAATCCCTAAAGTCACGCTCAAACATCTAGTGGAAAACCTTCCCATATGACTAGAGCTTATTAGAACAGGATGGATGTGATTGTTGGGGGTGCACAAACTTTTGGCCATGGAGGGTATAATGGGGCCAAATTTCCAACAAAGATTTCAAGATATTTATTAATGTATGTAGCCTATGTCAGACATTATTCTTCTTACTGAAAGCCATATTTGAAGACGTTAACGTTTAAAGAATTTAATTTAAAGTGACAACATATTACGACGTTGGCTTAAGTAATATTCTTTAATTCAATCAGCAGCAACATCAACAACAACAGGGTTTAGACATTACATATAACCTTCAATATTTTTCAATAATTCCTACCCACTCATTTCTAACATCATTATAACATTAGAGCCGCTGAACATTAACGCGTATCATTTTTATATGCATTAAACCTCCTTAGATAATTACACATAAATACAAAGATTAAAATTACTGCATATTGTAGAAACAGTAACAAACAGTACCCTCAGATTTATTTAAGGTCTGATAGGATTTGAGATAACGTGAATTAGGAACATTAGCATGTTAAACTTTGTGTGAAATACACTATAACTCGAGCAGTTGTGAATTTGGAACATAACTGGGTAGAATGGTTTGTAGTTTGTGCCATCAACCTGACATTTATTGAAACTCAGATTGATGACAGAAGGTCTGGACTCCATTGCAGGTTTTATTGTCCAAGGATTTCCCAAGAGGGCATCAGACTGAAATGTCCCTGACAGGGATAAATGTTCGAGATAAAAAAGTAAATAAGTAAGTAGTTTGTCTATTGTTAAAAGCGCTATACAAATAAATCAGAGTGGAAAAATATAAAGTAACCAATCACGGTACGTTTTGTTTTCCGACACCGAAGGTTCATTCAAGAAAGCAGTGCAAACGAACATAATTTGGAAAATCCATCATTTAGCTGATCCTCATACGCGCCCACTGTCACAGCTGTAAACACGACGGCTTCCTTCATCCATTACGGAAGTCACCGTGGCTTTGTGTCCAAGCCCACCGTCAGACGAGTACTTTGAAATTCTTGAAGTATTTCCAATTTCCGTGTGCCGCATGCATCAGAAGATCAGCCGACGATCCTAAGACTACGAGGCAAAATACTGTGTAATTCTTCTACACAGAACTGGAAAAGTTACTTTTCCTTTCAAGGGGTTTTTAAGACCTGTTTGTCTCACATCTTGACGGCACAAGAATTTTCCAAGCTTTATTATTAGTTATATTTTCATTCTAGATTTGTACCTGATTTTTCCTTCAGTTTTCTTTCCCACCTGATACAAACTGGTTCTGCTCTCTCACATGACACACAGCTGCGCTGAGAGGAAAACCGAGCATGTGCTTCCTCGTGATGTGATGACAGCAACCACCATCTTTTCTAAGTGCCGGTCATGCTGTGTCACAGGGAAGCTGAGCATTCTCTGAGAAAAGCACTACTATCTGGCCTCTTCTACTGACGAGCTGCTAGTGATGCTGTGATGGACAAATGAATGCCATGCCTCCTACACAGACCCAACAACCATTTGTGCTCTCTTGGACTTCACCATTGCATTCAAAAAATACAACCTCCAGCACACACCAAAATACATAATTTGTCTTTACTATTTTTTATTAAGGGGGCACGGTGGCTTAGTGGTTAGCACGTTCGCCTCACACCTCCAGGGTCGGGGAATCGATTCCTGCCTCCGCCTTGTGTATGTGGAGTTTGCATGTTCTCCCCGTGCCTCGGGGGTTTCCTCCGGGTACTCCGGTTTACTCCCCCGGTCCAAAGACATGCATGGTAGGTTGATTGGCATCTCTGGAAAATTGTCCGTAGTGTGTGATTGCGTGAGTGAATGAGAGTGTGTGTGTGCCCTGTGATGGGTTGGTACTCCGTCCGGGGTGTATTCTGCCTCGATGCACGATGACGCCTGAGATAGGCACAGGCTCCCCGTGACCCGAGAAGTTTGGATAGGCGGTAGAAAATGAATGAAAAGCTACTTCAAGGGCGATTTATAGTTACTTACAAATTAGTATAATTCGCTTTATTGAAGTTAAGGCCAAATATTTTCATTGTTTAAAAAAAAAATATTTCATTAACATAAATAAAATATGAAAATATTCTATTGGTAGAAAGATAACCAGATGAAAGGGACGGTTGTCTCAGTTACCATAGTGATGCAAGGTTGTTGGCTGTAAGCTGTAATTAGCTTGTGCTAACAAACAAACTGAGGCAGAGTGATGACAAATATTAAAAATTTTTTTGGCTAAATTAATGGTACTTTGGCTTATTGGTTAGCACGTTTGCCTCACACTTCCAGGGTTGGGGGTTCGATTCCCGCCTCTGCCTTGTGTGTGTGGAGTTTGCATGTTCTCCCCATGCCTCGGGGGTTTCCTCCGGGTACTCCGGTTTCCTCCCCCGGTCCAAAGACAAGCATGGTAGGTTGATTGGCATCTCTGGAAAATTGTCCGTAGTGTGTGAGTGTGTGAGTGTATGAGAGTGTGTGTGTGCCCTGCAATGGGTTGGCACTCCGTCCAGGGTGTATCCTGCCTCGATGCCCGATGACGCCTGAGATAGGCACAGGCTCCCCGTGACCCGAGAAGTTCGGATAAGCGGTAGAAAATGAATGAATGAACGAATGCATAAACGCTCTGTAATGTTTCAGTGATTTACTTTTTGATCGGAGAAGAATCCAAGACGGGTCGATCGGAAAGCTTGTAAAAGACGAGAAACACTACAAAAAAAAAAAACGATTTCTTCCCAAAAGGAAATGAGCCAGAATTACATTACATTTTTTTAAATAACTTTAATTTAATCAGTTTAAAACTTTTAGTATGCTCAGAGACCTCAGAATTAGTAAACTTTAAGCCTAAACGTGGTCAACTAGCCGAACCGTGCTCGCTTCTTTATCCAAGGCTTCTTTCTTAGTAATTAAACTTTAAAATCGAGACGTTGAGAAGATTATTAGCTTTTTGCTCAGTTTTCTAATTTTCAATACAATCTTATCTTAAAAAAAAGTTATTTGAAACGTGTAAATTTCCAGGTGCTTTCATTGTTAGCATGTTTGCCTCGCACGTTTGTTTCTACCGTTTAGTTCTTTCATGGATATGTACAGATAACAGTGTCAGACACCAAGTGTGTATGCGATGATTGAGTTTGCGTGAAGCCAAAATGAAACTAAAGCTAAGATTCTTTAAGCCAGAATCTTCCATTGTCATCTCAGTCAACACACTCACACACCAACAACTCATCCAGCCTCAGTGACTGTAGTAATACAGTATATTCACTGGTATATGATCCATGTCTCATTGACATTACTGCATAAAGACTTTATTTTGTCACATATATATTACAGCACAGTGAGGTTCTTTCTTCACATATCCCAACTTAAGAGGTTAGGGTCAAAGCGAAAGGTCAGACAAGATACAGCACCACTGGAGCAGAAAGGGTTAAGGGCCTTGCTAAAGGGCCCAACAGTGGCAGCTTGTCAGTGCTGGTGCATTAACCCTGATCCTCCAATCAATAACCCAGAGCCTTGAGTGCTCTCTTAGACGTCGTTTTAAGACTTCCAGTTTCTCGGCTGTTCGGACATCTAGGGGAAGTTCATTCCACCACCTTGGTGCCAGAACAGAAGAGTCTTAAACTGTGCCTTCTTTGCTGGAGAATCAGAGAGCGTGAGGTACAGTACAGGAGGTGGTAAGAGCTTTGGTCTTGGGTAAGAAAGTGCTGGTCAATTTTGGTCTTCGTAGACAAGCGTTAGTCTTTAATAACTGATGCAGCATGCTACAGGAAGCCAGTTGAAGGAGCACAGCATTGGGATGATGTGGTAGAACCACAAAGCTATAACTTCTATGTACCTTCTTTCTTAGTCTGCTTTTTATAGTGTGGCTTTGACAATCTCATCTTCTGCGTGGTTTTGCTCTGGTTCTGGATTATTAGCCTTTATTAAATCATCTGCTTCTTATTATATCCAATCATCTCCACTCCTCGGTCTACTCTTCAGTTCTCGGAGCTACACACACTCCTCAAACGTTGGCGTACATACAGTATGTGAAGCATTCCTCTTGGTATTTTTATCTGACTAATAAGGACGTTGACGTGTCCTTCAGCACTGCAGAATCAGAACTGCATTGGAGATCCTTTGTTATTCTCGATACCGTGCAAGTGCTGCATGTTTGTCTTTGACACATTGTCTTATAGCTTCCAGGATTTTAGCAATGGATACAAATGAGGTTATATCATACACACCATGTGGATTTCTCTTCCATTCCAGTACATAAAGTGCATTTGTACACGTAGTTCTCTGGTACAGATGGTCATATGTTCTGTAATATGATTCTCCTCTCAAAGCGTGGCCTTGTAACATGAAATCTGTGGTAAATACATGTACAGCTCATAGGCTTCCGTGTTGTTCTTTTGTCGCATGCCTTTTCATCATTTTTTAATAATAATAATTACAATAATTACGCGCCCATGAATGTTCATTTGCACCTATTTTCCTCATTTACGATCGTGATGGACGTTGATGGACGAATAAAAACAATCTTTAATAACAAAAGCAATTTCTATTCAGTGGAGAAAAATGGATTGTGTTCAGTTTTTTTTTTCTTTTCTTCAAACTAATGACTCTTTGAATGAACATAAACAGCCCAGTGACACTTAAATACGGGCTTAAAAGCAAACAGTAATCTGTAAATGAATGAAAAATATATAAATAATTTTGTTACTTCAAAATTTGACATTATTCTCTCACAAGTGATTTAAGATTCAAGCATGAAAGACATTAGCAAGAAGTTATAAATGTGGCCATTATAGATAAGCACAAATGTGATCTGCTCCAGAAATTTTTTGTGTGATTGTTGTGGCGAAAATTTTTTCATTCATTCATTCATTCATTCATTCATTCATTCATTCATTCATTCATTCATTTTCTACCGCTTATCCGAAATTCTCGGGTCACAGGGAGTCTGTGCCTATCTCAGGTGTCATCGGGCATCAAGGCAGGATACACCCTGGACGGAGTGCCAACCCATCACAGGGCACACACACACTCTCATTCACTCACACACTCACACACTACAGACAATTTTCCAGAGATGCCAATCAACCTACCATGCATGTCTTTGGACCGGGGGAGGAAACCGGAGTACCCAGAGGAAACCCCCGAGGCACGGGGAGAACATGCAAACTCCACACACACAAGGCGGAGGCGGGAATCAAACCCCCAACCCTGGAGGTGTGAGGCAAACGTGCTTGTGACGAAAACATTTAATTTATTTATTTATTTATTTATTTATTTATTTATTTATTTATTTATTTATTTATTTATTTATTTATTTATTTTCGGAGCAAGTTTTTATTTTATTTAAATTGTGAAAATTGCAAAAATTTAAACTTCTACCAGTGAATGACACCTTTTTTTTAAATGTTTTTTTTTTGTTTGTTTGTTTTATTTTGTGTTAAATTCCTTGATTGCAAAATCAAGAAATTCGGAAGGGACTTTGTGTGTGTAGTGTGTGTCTGTGTGTATACATGTGTATACATTTGTGTGTATCTATTATCTCAGAGTTTTAGCTCTGGGTTGAGAATTTTAAGGTATTTATTTATTTACTTGAATTCATGTAACATTATTAAAAACATTATTTTTTAATTTTTTTAAAAGTTATTTTTTTTAATTCATTATTAATAAATAATCATTTTGAAACTATTTGTTATTAATTATTATATACTAGAATTGTACTTAATACTAAGGAGTGAAAGTTTTTTTATTTATTATAAAAAGCAATACTATGTTTATTTATTAATTATATATATATATATATATATATATATATATATATATATATATATATATATATAATATAAAATTATATATATATATATATATATATATATATATATATATATATATATATTATTTTATTCCTTTACTTATGTATTTATTTTTAAATACATGCAATATTTAACCATTTAAATGTATTTTCTTTTTCTTTAAAAAAAAAAAAAAGCCTGGCTCGTCTAACCGGTACACAGAGATTCAGGATGAAAGCTAGAGGCAGGTAATATGTTCATATCTGTGGGTTTTGTCTACAAATCAAACAAGGTCATGTTTAATAGAACGAAAAAAATGGTCTGAAAAGGGTTTTATCTATTGAGCTGCTTTTTCTCATCAGTGGTGAAGTTTACATCTGTGAAGTTTACCGAGTTCATGGTCTGAGTCTCATGTTGGATTTGAAGATCTTCCACTGCATTATTGAACTTTTTACTGCCCCTTCGAGTCTTTTTCGACTTTCGTCCATGGTGTAGGATCGGTTTTGTTTTCCGGCCATAGTTGTAGAAAGAGGATCTAAAAAATTCCCATTGGAGCCTTATGGCGATTCTGGATTTAAGACATTGGATGAAGATGTGTTCGGTTTCCGTGTGTATGTGTGTGTGTGTGTGTGTCAGTGTGTGCATATAATGTATTCTCTTAGATTTATAGCTCTGTTTGAGTGTTTTAGGGTGTTATTATTATTATTATTATTATTATTATTATTATTATTATTATTATTATTATTATTATTATTATTATTTCATTGGCATTAATAATAATGAACAGTTTCCAAAATCAGATGCTTCCAAATTTCCAATTATCTAGAATAATAAATACTTAAATAAGTATCTACAATGTATTTAAACTTAAGAAGTGAAAGTTTGATTTATTCACCAATTCCTTCATTCAATATAATTTGTTATTAATTAGTTTCTTTTTATTTGTGTAATATTTAGCCATTTAAATGAAGTATATTATGTAAAATTACATGACTTTAATATAAAAAGTATTTTTTTTTTATTAAAACATTTCTGACCTCATCTAAATAACATATTTAAGCATCAGAGCAATTGAGGTTAAGGGCCTTGCTCAGGGATTCAAACTTACAACCTTCTGATCAGTTGTCCAACCACTGAGTTACCACATCTCCACATCTGTAGTTGGTAGTAGTAAGGTGGTTAAGAGGTCATAAGTTCAAACCCCTCAACCTGGCCCCTGAGCAAGGCCCTTAACTGTTCAGTTGTATATATGGTAATAAATACTATAGTTACTGACCGAAATTACTGACTTCATCTAAACTCCACTATAATATAAAAATTCATTAGATATAATTAAGCTAAGAGAAACAAATTGTAATAACAAAGAGTAAATGTTATCAAAATATATATTCGCAAGTAGATGATTAGAGATTAAATTTATACAAGAATTTAATTCTATTTATAAAAATATAAAGAAATGTCATATATTTGTAATTAATCAATGTAAGGAATTCTCATCCTTTTGAAGCTAGATGGCGCAGGAGGCGGAGGGAGGCTTGTTCACAGAGTTTTTCAGAGGCTGCGGAGACTAAGAGGTCATCTGCATACTGCAAGACAACAGAACCAGTGGGGAGAACAAGATCACATAATGCATCCCGTACAACGGCAGAAAATACTGCCGGAGAATCGATATACCCTTGTGGTAGGCGTGTCCACGTATACTGCCGCCCCCGGTGTATGAAGGCAAAGAGAGGCTGTGTCTGCTCTTCCACAGGAACACTGAAAAAGGCAGAACATAAGTCAATAACAGAAAAGAAAGTATGTTCACATGGAATGGAGGTGAGAATTGAGGCCACATCAGGCACAACAGGTGCCACAGGGATGATGATGTCATTTATTTTCCTCAAATCTTGTGTGAAGCGCCAGGAACCATCCGGTTTAGGGCCCGGAATAACAGGAGTGTTGTATGAACTTACACATGGTTTGACTACGCCCTGTTGTAGAAGAGATTGTAAAATTCCATCCACGCCCTGCAATTTAGCTTCAGACAAAGGATATTGTTTAACAAACACAGGGTCTAAATGTTTTAACTTAGCCTCATAGGGTGTACACTGCACGAGACCCACATCATTCTTATGATCAGCCCACAATGAGAGTGGTAGAGCGTCTAGTAAGGCAAAAGATGGGGATGGTGATTTCTGTGTGGTAGAGAGAAAACAGTCGTTAAACATCATATCAGATAAATGTGACAGTGGAGCAGACTCAGGAACAGAAACGACAAGTTTAGAACCAGAGAAGCTAATAGAAACATGTAACCTGCTCATGAGATCCCTCCCCAAAAGATTAAAAGGACACTCTGACATATAAACAAATCGGTGATGTAAAAAAATGTTAGGATCAGAAGGACATGTGACGAGGAGGGCTGGAGTAAAAGGCGTTTCTTTTGTGACCCCTTCTATTCCCACAGAGCTAACAGATCCCCCAGAAAGAGGACCCTCATATTGCTTCCCCATTACTGACATTGTAGCTCCTGTATCAAAGAGGAAAGAATATACTGTGCCACTTACACATAACTCAAGAAAAGGCATTTCATTTACCTGATGTAATTCATATGTACAATGTAGCATGGTCGGGGTCACGCTCTGTGGGCATCCCTATGCGTGATAAGGATTTGTCTGCATCCCGGTAAAAGGACGGGGTGCAGTCTGGGGTGGTTGGGGAGGTGGTGCTGGAAGGGGACCTACGGGAACATCTCCCATCTCTCTAAGTCTTTTCCTACAATCATTAATCCAATGCCCATTCCTACCACAATAAAAACAGGCGCCGGGGCTTCGGGAGTATGAATTACTTCCCACTCTTCCCCGGCCTCTCCCTTGGCCCCTCCATCGGGCGCTCCCTCGGGCTGAGTCACCATTATATACATTTTCTCGTGCCACAGCTAGGCATACTATTTATCTACTTTCTAAAATACCATCGCCTTCCATGGTGCGCACTCTCTCCCCTAGAGTTTTAACTGTCATGTACTGATAATCCCAATCAGGATCCTCGAAGCTGTCATAAATTTGAATGTAAGCAGACGCCAAATAGTTTCCTCGTGGTCTGGCTTAGGATATTTCATTCCTGAATTACCCATGTCCAACTACAGGTACAACCAATATTACAACACAAACAACACAACACAATTAATACAACACAAACAACACAACACAATTGGAGACCAGCGACCGAGACAGAGAGGGCGTTCAAAATAAATTTATAGCCTCTAACCTTAGAGACGCTGCGCGCGCTTTTTCACTGGTTCAATAACCAGTGACGAATTCCCTTACACATCGTGCATACATTCGACAATATCGATTTAACTATAAACGGATATGGATATCAGCACAGTAGTGCCTAAACTTTGAACGGTATGACAAGATACCAATCAGCACTTGCCCGCCCTTCTGATATCCCTCATATAGATACCAGTACACAAGGTAAGTGCCTACACTTTGACAGGTATAAGATACCTAATCAGCACTTACCTGAGTGCTGGTATCCCGGACGAGCCCCCAAAGAACTGTAAGGAATTCTCATCCGTCTCTTGGACAGGTTAACCCTCTTTCATCTGCCGCCTGGGCAGGATAACCTAAAATTCAGCCTCTCACACCTCTGCTTGGTTTCTGTTCTCCACAAGGCCTTGGGGAAGTCTCAATGAAACACACACAAATCAGTCTTTCAAAAAGAAGTATAAACCTATACTTCCCTTAGTTCCTATAGTTGGTAACAAAAAGAATGCTTATGGCAGGGCCACCTGTGGTAATGCTAATTATGGTAGGGACAAGAGTGTGTCCGTGTGTTGAGGGGGGGGGGGGGGTGTATGTGTGTGTTTGAAACAGTCTGCAACATTACCAGAAAAGATTGTTGTATGCAATTATTCTCACAATCAATTAATGTAAACTCCACTTATATGGGAAATTATTCAACTAAAAAAACATGAAAAAAATCGTATTGAAAAATATAATGCAAGTAGATGAATGGAATTTTTTTTTTAAAAAAGTCAAAATCTTTTTGGAAACAGTTCTGTTCATTACAAATAACATTCTAGTCGATTTATCTCTGTTTTCTATCTCTAGATTCTGGTTAAAATTATTATAAATTTTCTTTTCTGAAATATGATTCTATTATTTGAGGATATTGAGAACTTCTAAGCTGAAGAAGGAAATTGAGATAGATTCCGTAAGGACAGGTTTTGTCAGGTGTGCCAAAGCAGTTGAGGGTGAAAAATAGGTCATACTTGGGTCCTTGTGTTATTCTTGATATTCTAGGGGAAAAGAAAAAGCTGCCTCGTGGCTGTCTGACCCAAATCTGCTCCTGTTGATGCCGAAGCACTCAGAAACTTCTCATCTTAGCAGCTGTAAGGAAGCTTCACAGAACTGGACTTAGACAGAAATAATCTACTGTCAGTCCCAAAGTCTTGACTTGTCCTTTACTTAAACTTGCCAGGAAAGAAATCCCGTCACAGTTCGATCTGTTCGTTTAGGCCGGACATCAGTTTCCTTTAGAGGAGAATCCGAAATGTTTTAAAACTTAAAGGACTAGACAGAGGTTCTGGATTTCGACACACGTTCTGGCCGCATTTCTGCCTCAAATGATGCAAGGAAAAAAAACATCAACATTTCGACTTTCATTTAAACCCGATTTAAAAAAAAAATCCAGAACGTTTATGGTGCATAACATAGAAGAAGAAGAAGAAGAAGAAGAAGAAGAAGAAGAAGAACCCAGACTCATGACTGGGAAAGTATCGGTGTGGTGCAGGTAGTTTTAAACTCGCTTCGACAACCGTGATCGTACTGACAAGGTAAAAAAAAAAAGCAATTGCTTTTTGTAATAAATTGCGATTTATGACCCATGCTTACAGAACAGAAATATGAATTATTATACAATTATAGAAATATTAATTACATTCATTGTTTTCCTACACATGGCATAATAAAAAAAAAAAATTCTGAATTTATGAGCAAAACATTATTTATAAGATGGTGAGACAGGTTATTTACCAAAGAGAATACTTTTTCCGCTCGGTCCACTGATATCTAATAGATAAGACCTTTCTTTGGCGTGTTTGTAAAAACTGGACCTTTCTATCAGCCCAGATTTTGATTCTGCTCTTGGCTCGTCGTCCTGCTCTCGTCTGGAATAATGAGATGTCGCGGGATCCGGTTCCATCCCATTCGATTTTGTTGGCTTCCATCATCTATTTGTTCTTGTTTGTCAGTGTGAAAGCTGTGAGCTGTGAGCTGAGAGCAGAGATCTAGTACTTTCTATCAAAAAATAATATTTAAAAAAAACCCTCTTTCAGGAAACAGCATGAATCCATTTGCATTATGCTAACTAGAGCGTAACGTTAATGGGACTGGGCGATGGATAAAAGCGATGGGAACAGGTAGAGACGGTGACCAAAAAAAACAAAAACAAACACAATTACGACTGAATATCATCTTTCTCCTTTCTCAATCATCATCAACAGTAGAAACATCACAATAATCACAAAACTGTGAAAGACATTATTTGTTTATAAAAGATAGAGAATTATTTCATCACACCCATTTTACTTAGTAGGGTTTGAAGCACAGATTTGAATTCTATACATGGTTTTTGTGCGTGTCCACATCTTTAAAGTGCTCTTGTTATTCCAGGACCATGCTTTGAAGAGCACTTGGGTGTCTTCGTTGCAATCTGGCTGTGGCTCGATGTTCCTAAATACTCAATGATTGAAACAGTGTGTATCCTCCTTCTGCTGAAATCAGTATTCTACTCTTATATTTCTTGGCCAGTGGTTTGATTTGTTGTTGTTTTTTTTGTTGTTGTTGTTGTTTCTTGTTTTTTTGCTTTCCCTGGTTTGCTTTTGGGGGTGATGCAGTGGCTTGGTGGTTAGCACAAGTTGCTCACACCTCCAGGTTTGAGGGTTTGATATCAGTCCATGTGTGTGTACGGAGTTTGAGTGTTCTCCGCCAGCCTTGAGGGTTTCCTCTGGATACTCTGGTTTCCTCACCCAGTCCAAAGACATGCGTTGTAGTTGTGTAACTGTGCCCTGTGATAGACTGCCATCCTGTCCAGGGTGTACCCATCTTTGTGCCCCGAGTCTCCCGAGATTCCCCAAGACTCAGTAGGATACATGGTAGGGAATGGATAGATGGTTTGCTTTGCTTTTTGTAGTAGACTAATTCATTAATATTCCCACCCTAAACACAAACATTTGTTTAATGTGCAAGTCAATCTGTGACCTTGTGAAAGTTATTCAGTATAAACAAGGTTCCAGGCATGTCGTGAGTCATTTAGTGAAATTGACACCTTCAAGGCTTCATTAGGAAAGTAAGCATATTACGTACACCTGTTTTGCCTATTATTAATATATTGTTTCCCAGATGTTCGATCCACTTGCATCCAGTGGAGTCTTCATGTCAGGAGTGCTGTAACTGATTATCAGAGTGCCAATTCTCTACATTTTCTACATCGCCTTGAATCGTTTTTCCTTCTGTAGCCTGACATTAGAGAGCATGGAGCTGAGGTAATGTTTCCTGGCTTCATGCCTCATGTACATAACTCAATAAAACACCAAATCATGTGCACACGTCAGCTATTCAGCATTACGTCTAGCCATTCAGGATCTGATTTGATCAGTGCTGTTCACAGATCAGGCTATAAAGTGTTTCAGCTCCTTTCAGATAAAAGGAGAGACCTTGCCCCTGGCGGAGGAGTTTAAGCATCTCGGGATGATGAGTGATGGGTACAAAGAGGGTGAGATTGACAGACGGTTGGTCAGCGGCACTTGCCGTGTCAGTCTCTGGTGCACTTTAGTATTCAGTACCTCCTTGTTCTCATACATGGGTAGTGATTGAAAGACTGAGGTCTTTCTGCAGGGTTGCTTTCTGCTTTTCTCTGCTATAGGATGAGGAACTTTAAGAACCTGGAGATCCTCAGACTAGAGCTTCTGAAATGAGAAGAGATTGTTGGGATTGTTAAAACCTATACAAGATTATATATCAGTTAGCTTCCACAGGACAGAACCCAGAGCTCGGTGAACAGGTTCTAATTTGCAGTTGGCTTGATGACATCTATTGATCCATCAAGAGAATCTGTTGGAGAAGCCTGGACTGATCTACTCATCCTGTTACGTGGTACAGCAGAAGGAGAAGGAATGAATACCTTTATTCATGTATATGTAAAAATATATCTTTTCTTATGGTGGAATGGTTTGAGATGGTCTGCACCCTGAATATCCAGAAATTGAAAATCCTTCATCATGTTGCAATATAATAGCATAGCTTGTTTTATTTTATATTTTAGTGGGCGCTTTCCTCCGAGGCCACTGAGCTCTGAATAGACTTTCGATGTGATTATGTCCCACGGGGTAAAAAGTAGTCAAAGGCGACCTGTTTAATAATTACACAACATCCCAGGCTTTGTCAGATATTACATTTACCCTATAGCCATTATACATATGTAAATATCGAATTTACACCATTTGAATGACACCATCATTGAGGTAAAAAGCCTAGAAATGGGTGTGTATCAGTGAGAGAATCTGCATTGCCATACATCATTCATATCCACACTCACGCCTGGAGTTGTTTTTGTTGTTTGCGTCGTCGTTGCTTGCAAAATTACAAAGCATTTTGTCACACCTTCTTTCATCCTTACAATCGTGTCTCTGGGTTTAACGCCCTTTTCCACAGTGCAGATCTTTCCATGAAAAATGGATGCTGGCTCTCTTAGAAGAAGCAGAAGGGTGTGAGGTATTGAATATTTGAAGAACCTCAGCGTACACACACATCTCACCTCAGTGCACATGTACGACTATACAGTTTGTCTGAACGGGTTTTGTCGAACAGTATTTATTTATTTGTTTGAGACGTACCTAAACAGAGGAGCTGTAAGATGTTTTAGATATTCTTTTAGATATATTATGCTCTTTTTTGTACAGGCTGTTTGGTAAAAGTATGAGAAGGTTTCCAGATATGGGACTCGATCATGTGATTGTTGTTGGAAAGTTCCACAAAATAAGTAACGTGCATGATGAAGTATGCTATTTTAGAAAGATAAAAAAACAGCAATGGACTTGTGAAGCAAGTGAAGCAAACAAAATTCCAATAACATCATTTGTTTTATTCCCCTTTTTTTATTCTACTTCATTGTACCAGTGATTACATGTGTAGTAATTAATGAAGAACCCACATCATCCTTTCTAGTTACATTTAACCTAAGAATTTGTGATTCATGTAGTAAACAGTCCAATCCTGACCAGTTTCTGTCTTAGAAATCCTCCATTACGGAAACCGTAACATATCAGATTAGAACGAGGACGTTAATAGAAACCTCGTTTACATTCCAGCTGGATTTATTCGTTCATTTTCTACCGCTTATCCGAACTTCTCGGGTCAAGGGGAGCCTGTGCCTATCTCAGGCGTCATCGGGCATTGAGGCAAGATACACCCTGGACGGAGTGCCAACCCATCGCAGGGCACACACACTCTCATTCACCCACACACACTCAAACACTACGGACAATTTAGAGATACCAATCAACCTACCATGCATATCTTTGGACCGGGGGAGGAAACCGGAGTACCCGGAGGAAACCCCCGAGGCACGGGGAGAACATGCAAACTCCACACACACAAGGCGGAGGCGGGAATCGAACCCCCCAACCCTGGAGGTGTGAGGCACGTGCTAACCACTAAGCCACCGTGCTCCCCTGAAAGGTAAAATTGGTAAACAATGGAAACAATCGTATCTCCCAAAAGATCAGGGTCCGATCTTAAAACCAGTATGGACGTCATGTTTGGTATGAATCATCCAATTACACAGAACTACCGAGGAGAGAAGCAGACATCTACATGATTGCATCCAGAGCCTGTATTTATTTAGCAAGTGCTTTGTTTGGCAACTTGAGAGAAATAACGATTAAGGAGAGAAGACATGTGGATTAAAGGGTCTCTTCTACCAAAAGAGGTTTCAATCGTCTCTGTTCGAATGATTCTGTCCAAGTGTCGGAATTGAAATGTTGGAAGAAAATGTTTTTTAAAACATACTTATATAGTTTATATTAGATTAGCAGTCTAGGTAAAGGTTTGCTGTTTGCTGAGGAAAATGCTAATAATGCTAGCTATTATTTGGTCAATTGGTAACATGGGACATTTTCATACACTACAATAATGCACGCCAGTTATTCGCCCTGTTATTAAGAATGGAGAAATTTTAGACTTTTTATCTAAAAGGAAACATTCACATGGTGTATAATATAAATACATATTTAATAAGGGTTTGGGATCACCATTGGTTATGATCTTGGGTCCTATTTTTGTTTTGGCAAGGAGCTCTGGATTGCTTCTCCGCTAACCACAGCCGATGTTGGTTCCAGACACTATTTTTGATTCTTTTTTTAAATTTTTTTTAAATTATTATTTTAAAAAAAAATAATAAAAAACAACCTTTATGCACGTTTCATTGTATTTACATTTACATTTAAAATGAAGTTTTCTACAAACAGCACTTACATTTCTAGGATAGCAAGTCGTTGCACAAATACATGATTTAAAAGCCACATTCGGGTTCTCCAGGTAGATTTTCTGCACTTTGTGGTGTGAAACTTATCATGTTAAACAACACCAAAAAAGTTTCTGCCAGATACACAACCCTAGTAGCACACAGCATGTTTCGATGTCGATCACCTCGAATCACCTGGAGTAATCTGAGACAAGAATAGCCCTTATCTGATTTCTTCACCTTTCGCATCAGACATGTCGTTCTGAGTCTTCTCTGGATTATGGGAAAGTGCAAAGCATGCTGGGTAATTTTCTTTCCCAGTCAGAAATAGCCTGCACTGACAGGCAACCCTGTTGGTAGGCTTCAGATCGGCCTTAGGCGGCTATAAAAGGGCATGCTGTTACCTTTGTTTGCACTGTTATACTTACTACAGTTTTCCAGTCAATATATATATATATATATATTCTGAAAAACACCAAAAGGACACAGTATTTACGACACTGGAACTCTTTTTACATTTGAATTTAATCCCCTTTATCACCCCTTACACATTTACTCCTTATTTATTTGCTAATATTTCAATGTTTTTAGCCAAGCAAGGAAATAATATTTTGGATTAAAGAAAGGAATCCTTTCATACATCCTGCTATGAAAGTATTTCTCAGGAATGGACAAATTATAGCGAATCTGTTTCATTAGTGTGGTGCACTTGCATGTTTGTGTCTTAGAGAAAAGAAAAAAAAAAAAAACATCTTCACAGCTAAACAGTATTTATACCTCAAGGTTAAAGCGTTTTCCCTCCAGAACTTGCCAAATTTAGATTCAGGCCTCCGAGTAGTGAAGTGGAAAAGCGACAGTGAATAAATAAACAGATTTGGAGGTGGACAAATAACTTCAGCTGCTATCCCATAATCCCCTCTGGCTAGGATTAGATGCAGCCTGCGTATAACTCTGAGTGCATGTGTGTATGTATGTAGAAGGAAAACGTGTCTCGCTGGAAAAGACGCTGCAGTCTAACGGCATATGGCCGTGTTATCGGTGCACTAATTACAGTCAGGTGTCTGCTCGTGTATGCGTGCTACTGTATGTGTAGATGCGTAATGCTGTATCTCTCACTCTCCAGCGTATATTCTTAGTGCTGAATCATCATTAAATGAATCAATTAGCCTGAGTTGCATTCACATCTTCATAAAATTACACTGACTTGTTTCTTTGAGGTATTATCGGTATATGCCGTAACCGTGGTTTGATTCACCTGGGAATTTCTTGGCAGAAATAATAGCATATTAATAGAATAATATGGTGCTGGGTCGTTAGTTGGAAGATCGCCATGCTGCCACTTTTGGGCCCTTGAGTAAGGCCCTTAACCCTCTCTGCTCCAGAGGTATTGTGTCATGGCCAACCCTGCACTCTGACCCTAAACTCCAAAGTTGGGATATTGCAAAGATAGAATTTCACTGTGCTGTGATGTACTGTATATATGACAAAAATAAAGGCTTCTATATGAATGATTTAATTGGTATTTAGAGCTAAAATTTGAACATGTTTGAATGTAGTGGTCCAGTAGAGCATCGAGCACAATGTCCCATCGAGGGATGAAGTCCCAGCGGAATCGATTATAAGCACCGATGAGTGAATTTTCAAAGAATGACACTCCAGTAAAAACATTTCGTCCGTATGTGATCATACGTGATCTGTTTCCACTTTACAAGCCTTATCTATAATGCATGGACCCTCTAGCTCCTGTCAAGTCTTTTCACTCTGGTGTCTGTACTTCCTAGCATGTAAGCTAGCCAAGGGCACTAAATGATAAAGCCTAAATGATGGAGAAGTTCTACGAGAGTGTGAGTTCGGTTGTTAAACACGGCAATAAAACCTCCTTGTCTTTCGGTAACGCAATCCATTCATTCTTCACGTCTGCCCACCGGGGCCGAAGTAAAGGAGGAGAGAAATCAACACGGCTCAAAGCTGGCCAAATTTGGCACCCAGCCGCTCATCAGTTTGATTTATAGCCACCTCGGTGACACCCATCATCACTGTAATAGCAGCTTATAACTGATAGCCCTGGCACTTTGTCTGGCAGCGCTGAAGCAATGCCGATTTACCTGCTCTGTCCCATCAGAGGCTACATTTGTTATGACACGATGCAAACTGTTATTAATGGACATGACATACACAGGGCTATGTTCATGTTGCATGTAGTGGGGTGCACAAGTAAGTGAGATTCTCTGTGACCCTTGAGGTCGAATAATAACAGTGTGAAATTACATTTATTATGCATTTTGCTGGTCCACACACGACATCCACAAATGTTTCATGTTTTATGTGTAACACAATCCACATGACATATTATGGTTGAGCCTAAAATGTAATCTAGACCTAGGATAAAGGTTACCATTAAAGTTCCTCAGTTTGGATTATATACTCGTTGTGAGGATTTGGTGGCTCTTTGCTGGAACTTGAATCAAACTGTCCCCGAATTTGGTGTTGAACTTCATTAACCATGTCATGGTGTAAAGGTGGCTCAAGTGATTGAGGTTGTTGATTGGAAAATTGGGGTTCAAGCCCAAGCGCTGACAACCTGCCACTTTTGGGCCCTTGAGCAAGGCCCTTAACCCTTACTGCTCCAATTGTCATCTGCATCCCATTTTGTGACACTCAAATTCCTGTAATTTTGTCCTGGCTTTAGAGATTTTAGGATCATTTTAGGTCCTGTTCGATGTAAAACTTGTAAAGTTTTAACTTTTTGGATGAATAAATGTCAAATCCAGCCTCGGGCCCCAGACAGAATCCTGCAGTTGTCTCAAACCGGACAAAAGGTGATGTAAAAGAATGGAAAAAACAAGATCACTGCTGTCTTTGTTTAAGGATTTGGATGGAGGTAGAAGGTAGAGCTTTGGCAGAGAAAGAACGTTTGTTGGAATGTGTACGTAGCTTTGAGGGAAATAATGTAGACAAAATAGTTAAGAGATTGAACAATGACAAGATAGAAAATCAGTGTGGAATGATCTAAAATATTGTGATGGATGAAAACTGATACAGATTTTACAGGATATGAACAGTCCGTGATTTGAAAATTCAACATAGTTCTTGCATAGTTATATTTCTGTCTGATGGCTTGATGTGTTGCTTCAGTACATCCAGATAAGCTTTTTTACAGTCATGTTGCAGTTTATTTTCTGCAGTGCACCAGTCCGATAACACTTGATGCTACCACCCCCATGCTTCACTTCTTCAGATGAAAACCTTTCACTTTTTTTCCTCTTACATCCTCCGTCCTTCTTGCACGACAGACCGTGACTATACTGCACTCACTCATGGATGTTCATTTTTGGTTCACACTCCTTTATCAGTTCATTTGTTGTTGTTTCGGGCCTCGATGGAACCTTTTGGACCAAAGCTCATCCATCCTCAGGAGATTTTTTTAGATTTGCACAAAACTAGATTTTCAGACGCTCGTTCCACCCTTTCTCGCATAAGCCGTTATGAAACCTATCCAAATTCTTCAGAGTATTACTTTAAATTTGAATTTGGAATCGTATGAATCATTTACTGTATATTGAAAAGTAAATGGATTGTCCATGTATAGGAACGTTCAGGCGGTAAAATATTTATGGAGATTGAAAAGGTGAATGAAATCTCTATATATTATCTACAGCAAAAGAAAAAAAAAATAAGGTGTGCATTAAAGGGACAAACATACTTTTCTTGTATTATTTAAAATTTTGTGAAAAGGAACAGAAAGCAGGATGATATTAGCCTTTGTTTATTCACAGTTCCGGTGGAAATCTTAGCTCTTATTAATGGACTTTCTGTATGTTTGCACGCTGCGCATGAAAAGCTTCCATGTAGCTATTAAAGGATAAAAATGATATCAATTCATTAATACATAAAGTGGAAGCGCTCGCATGTTGATATAGTGTTATGCAATTAATTCAGTGGGGAAACAGAAATCCATTTCAGGCTGTTGTTATTTTCCAATATAAGCACTTTCTGTTGTGTTCTATTTCTTAGGTACATAATTGTAGCTAAAAATGTGGTCTCCTGTCGTTAGGCACAGACGTACAAGAGGAAATTTATTAGTTATGTGATGTATTCTGTAGTTAGTTAGTCTACAGATGAGCATACAGTACTGTATAACTGTATGCTGTGTTAAATTCCTTTATTTAATAATAATAGGTAATGGAAGAACGGTGGCTTAGTGGTTAGCACGTTCGCCTCACACCGCCAGGGTTGGGGGTTCGATTCCCGCCTCCGCCTTGTGTGTGTGGAGTTTGCATGTTCTCCTCGTGCCTCGGGGGTTTCCTCCGGGTACTCTGGTTTCCTCCTCTGGTACAAAGACATGCATGGTAGGTTGATTGGCATCTCTGGAAAATTGTCCGTAGTGTGTGAGTGTGTGAGGGAATGAGAGTGTGTGTGCGCCCTGCGATGGGTTGGCACTCCGTCCAGGGTGTATCCTGCCTTGATGCCTGATAACGCCTGAGATAGGCACAGGCTCCCTGTGATCCGAGAAGTTGAATGAATGAATGAATGAATAAAGTAACGGAAGCTTACAGTTCGGAGGATATGGAACATTTAAATATGCACATGCATTTAAAGAAATACTGGATATTTTTTTAGGGGTGGTGTTTCTGTTTCTTTGGTATTGTGCGTCTGCTTTTCCCACAACCCCACCTCGTGGCAGAAGTCACTGTCGGAGGAGTAGGAGGAATAAATTTAACTGACTGTCTGCTTACTTAAATGAATGTATAAAGAGATTTAAAAAAATGCCTCCAAATGATATCCAGCTATTGTGGTGTACGAGACAGGATTGCTAGTGCCCTGGTTCTGTTGCACAAATAGGACACATAGACCTCAACATGGTAGTTGTTTGTCAAAATCTTACCATAACACCCTAACCTGACCTAACTGCACCTACTCTGGTGGGAATATATCGTACTGTTGGATGTTACGAGCTCTGAAGTAATGAGTAATAATGAGTTTGAGCCAAATGACTGGGAAAAAAATAAATAAAAGTCTCTCCCACTCTCCCATTGTTAATAAGAACAAATCTGTTTGCTTTAAAGTTTGCCTTGACAAAAGCACTCCATGGAAACGTCCTCCTACGCTTTCTTCCACATCTTATTGCCTTTTTGTAACATTATTACCTCGGCAGAAAGAAAAAAAAGGAAAAGCCCAGCTGATATGAGGAAACTAATGCCAGGATGATTAAATGACAAATCCAGCCTCGGTCTCCAGACAGAAATCCTGCAGTTGGCTCGAGCCGGACAAAAGGTGATGTAAATAACTGGAAAACGAGAGCACATGCTGCTGTCTACGTTTAAGGATCCGGATGTCGGAGGAGGTAGAGAAAGAATGTTTGTTGGATGTTTTGCATTGAAGGTGGAATGTGTAGCTTTGAGGGACATTATGTAGATAAAATAGTTAATAGGTAGATATTAATTATAATTATAATAATTAAAATTATTAATTTATATTAACTATAAATAGTTAATAGGTGGAGTAATGACAAGACAGGAGTGTTGAGAGGGAAAAAATGTAAGTTTAGATTTTAAAATAAACAAACTGTGATTTCATAATTTTCCATCACAATGCAGTTTAATTGCTGCAGTGCAAGTCTAAAAACAGTTGATGCTAGCGCCCTCATGCTTCACATCAAGATTTATTTCGTCGCGGAATCCTCGTTTCTCCAAAACCATTATTTTTCAGGAAATTAAAAAATTTGAGTTATTAAACATTGTATCGTTAAAACTGTTATTATACCTTATATTGCTATCATATTCTGTTGTGTACCAACATTAACACAACATTTTCCCAAAGTTATGTTTTATCGGAGATACAAGCTTTATGACTTGGGAGCAAGGAGATACGAGATTATGCTGTCATTGATAAGAACAGTACGGACACGGACGTCGCTGCTGCCAGCAGTGTTCAATAAAGTCTGTGGTCACGTTGAGCCTTTTGACAAGAGACAAGGCTTCAATAGTTAACCAAAGCCTATGACTGTAGATACATACATTTTCCTAAACTCTAATTTTAAAGGTTTAAGAGCTATAAGTGATGCAATACAAAACACTATAAGCTGATTAGGCTGTCTAATATGTGAAAATTAGACTAATCTGCTCGCAAACTTACCTTCGTGGCTCACAGGTTTTATTTTAAAGACTTTAGATTGGTTAATAACTTGTAAAAATAACAGACCCATGTGGAGACTGACCAATAGCATCGATATGTGAAAAAATATGAAATTGACAACATTTGGACATTTCCGCCCGACAGCGACGATTTATTCTTTGTTTTTTGTTTGTTTGTTTCGGTGATCTAGCTAAAGTCGTCGCATATAGCTCAGCATTTTCTCCTAAAATTCTATAATGCTATATTTGTTGAACGGAAAAATGAATCAGGTTTGATCGTTTGAACAAGTTTGACAATAGATATTTTTGATTAAACCGTTAAGATAAAATGTAGATAAAATGGTTAAGAAGAAATTTAAAAAAAGGTAGATAGATTTAAAATATTGTGAAGGATAAATTTGGTTGTAGTTTAGATTCAGACAGAAACAAGTCGTGATTTTAAATTGTCAATAAAAAAAATGTCCTACAATTTATTTATTTATTTGTTTGTTGTTTTTATTTTTTTTTTTTATCAGTGATCGATCTGATCACATCACATACAGCATTATCATCTCAGCATTTTCTCATGAAATCCTCTCATCCAAATATTTGTGAAAAATACCTAGTGTTGTAATAAAAAGTTAAATCAATTTAATAACATTCTTTTTAGAGACATTGTCTTAATATTCATAAAGCGGAATGATTCTCCTCACACCGATTGAATGAAATCTTTATTTAATATGAATGATGTAATGGATTTGATCTGGAGGTTCACAGCTATGAAGCAAAGACACTTACATTAAAATCCCAGTGTGTATTGTGGACTCAGATCAGATTGAAAAGCTGTTTGATTTTTTTTATATTTTATTTTGCACTTTTAAATGAATTTTTTTTATATATTTTAAGAACAACAAAAAAGTTTAACTTCTTATAAATTTAACATTTAAGATTCTGCGCTATTTCCTGGTCTCAATTTAAAGATAAACAGTTGTGTGATGTTGATCATGTGATGCTTCATAGCTGCTTTAAAAGCTCAGATTTTTTTTTTTCAGATGTTTAATCTCTTCCCGTGAGATCAGACAATACTGATGGATTGGATCAAAAATCAAAGGCATCATAAGGTTTGATACAAACTTTCCATCACAGCTCAAGTCTACACTGATGTTAAAGCAAAGAAAATAAATCGTGTTAGCATTTCAAACGTTGAATTCAATTGGAAACGAATGCAAAACAGAAGCATTTTCATTCACTTTTCCAGACCTTTGGACCATAAGGGATGCACAGCATGAGAATAAAAAAGCATATTATTAATCAAATTATAATTGTATACTCTAACAAATGAATTGTTTTCTCAATAAAAAATTACACCTAATTGAATGATAATATTAGAGAATTCTTTGTTTACTCAATCTGATACACTGATGAATAATTTTGAATACTGATACACTGATGAATAATCACCAACTGGTTGAGCCAAAACTTCCTCACAAATCTCCCGCTCTCAGAAATACACAATATACTGATATACTGTACATAAAACAGATCTTTCAAACATTACCTTTAGCAAAAAGTGTTTTTTTTTTAATGTAATACTTTGTAAACTAAGATAATAACACCTTCTATTTTTCCTTTTGTAAACAATACACATGGATATAGGAATAACACACTGTACGTTCTAATAAGTGATTTGATAGCTAACTACTGTAGCTTGTACTAGCTAGGTGTAACTAGCTGGGGCTAGAACGGTATTTGAAATCTGTATGTTCACGAACGAATATTAAAACCTGGCTAATCCTCATCTAATCTTTAATCAGAATTTCACTCGTTGATGGAAAACAAAAGACATCGCAGCAAAATTTTGGCACCAACAATGAAATTTTCTACATTTAGATTCGTCGTGTTTTTTGCCACAAATCACTGATTCAGTAGCGAATTTCCTCACGAGTTAATTCCGTAACGCAGAACGTCTACGAGTGCAACACCAGCCTGCTGTGTCTTAATTTGTGTTCCTCTGAAACAAATATAAATCACCATCATGGGTGCTATAATTTAGGGATGTCCTCATCTAAATCCTGCTGCTCTCTAAGAGGGTCGAGAGCTCTCAGAGTCATCCATCAAACAATGTGCGGCTCAAGCTCCCTGATTCCCAAATGAAATTTTCCACAGCAGATGTTGTAGGAAGAGTGATGTGCAGGTGACCAGGACGTGAAGAGGCTCCAATCAGGCGAGTGCCTGGAATCGAGGTGATCTGTGAGTCCCCTTTTACCCATAAGCACCTTACAGGCGACAAATATGAAGAACTTGATTTTCTTTCACACATAGCAACAGATCTGATACGGAGTCATTGCGTGTGAGGTAGAATCTGGGTTTTATATCTATGTATAGTGAATGCCGTGGAGTTTAATGTTCTCTAAATCATCTTTTCCTTACACATTATAGTGAAATGCTAGCATAAAAATGGCTAATAACAAAAAAAAGCTTCTAAGTGGCTCCACCTGCGTTAGTACCGTTAGCTACATCAGCACATTTTAATGGCCTGATTTTGCAATTCTGAAGTGCTTTCGATTGTTTTTGTGAAATGAGAAAAGCAGAGCTGTGGCCACTAGACTTGTTAGAGATGCTTTTAACCAACACTTAACTTTTTACCGCTCTCGTTCAGACTCCTCGCGCTCTTAAGCCGACAGAAGAAAGCTTGTTAGCTGAAAGTACAAGCACACGCAATTAATTAGACATGCTTGATTACTGATGTCAACACTGTAAGACAATCAGTGTTTTTCCTCGCACAACATAATACAGTAATGCATAACGCACAATAATATAGGCATTACTATTGACAAGCACTAATTAGGTAGTAATAAGGGCCATTAGTCCAGACCTGTGCACTTCAAAAGCAACTTAGAAACAAGCCCTCAATACTGCCTAGAAAAGGAAAAAGCAAAAAGAGTCCTGCTAAAGTGTATATGACCTAATCTCACCTTTGATGCTGCTAGGTGCTAATTTGTTAGCAAGAAGAGATGATCGTGTGGATGATAAAGCGTGTATCGGTTAATTGGTCACAAGCACAAGACTAACCCTGAGTTCGCTCGTAGGCGTCAAGCAACTGCTTTTGTTTGCTATTTATTTAATGTTGTAGGTAAACCCAGGAAAATAGCATGCTAAGGTGAATATTATCAAAGACTTTCTCTATGTGAACATGTCCAGAGAATATGACACTGATCTGTTTGTTCCTCAGGAGCTTTTGGTTACACAATTCCACTCGACTGTAAACTGTTGTAGAAAGGACGTTATTTATATTGACATAATTTTTTGTCCGGTGTCTTGTCCACGAGATTCACTTCTGAGTCTGATTCCTCTCAAGGTTTCTTCCACATTATCTCAGGGAGTTTTTCCTCACCATTGTCACCTCAGACATGATCATTAGGGATAGATAGTAGAGATAAATAGTCAATAGATTTTAAACTTTAACATTTTTTATTCTGTTTCTGTACTTCTGTAAAGCTGCTTTGAGACAATGTCCATTGTTAAATGAGCTATACAAGTGAATTGTATTGAATGTTCATAAGTTGTCCTAAATATTGAACCAGCATTGAAGGTCTCAGATATTTGATTAGTCTCTGAACCAAGTGATGAGTTCCAAGATGTCCAGATATCCAGCTGTACAGTAGGTCTGAGGAACGGCCGCCTGGACCTGCCAACACCTCCGGCAGCTCATTTTTTGGCTTATGCAAAAGGCTGTTGAATGTAGACTAAATGAACCTAGCGCTGACAGAGAAAACGTTTCCCCTGGATAACCCACGCATTCCTAATTAGTATGGGAATTCTCAACAAAATCTCAACCCCAATATCACTTGCTGCTGTGTGTGCATCTTTCTGCAAAGTTACTTCATTTGGATCCAGCCTTTCTAAAAAAACAACAACACGCTATTCAAAAGCAAACGCAACTCGAACAGCTAGCTAACACGTTCAGGATGTCTTCGTTAGCGTTTCAGTCATGTCATGTGGTCACCATATTTCTGCTGATTTCCTGATAAATCTCATACACAACTCCTTTCAGTGGGTAAAGTATCCCAGAATTTTACCAGTAGGAGAAAAACTGATCTTTATACACAGGATACAGTAAATCTGCTGAGAAAAGCATCCCAGTTATCTCATAACCTAGCAAGCTAGCTAACAAGCATAGTTATACAGTATGTGGTGGTCTGCTTCTTCCTAAATATAGTCACGTGTATTAGGGAAGGAGGGTTATCCGTAAATGAACCTTTTTAATCACAAACAAAATAACACTGACGTAAGAATTCAAGTTTAAATCAACCATACCGATCATTATAGAGTTTTGCTAGTTTTCTCCTGCGATGTTCCTCCTGAGAACACGACTTCTTGTAGGTTTGAAAGACACCATTTATCTCTCACTGATCATGAAATCCAGGCATGGGTAAAACTTGCTCTTTTTATCTTGTTATTAGATTGAATAAAATCTTTCATTTTTGCAGCATTAGCTTTAAATTTTAACAATAGACTAGCTCATCTTTATTCTAACATTTGCTTCATGACCTTGGAGCTATTGATAGGTCCAGGATCCGGGTCCCTGAGACCAACAGCTGGATATCCGCACATCTGGATCAGGTCGTTTAGTCTGTTTTCACAGACTAAACGACAGACAGACAGACAGACAGACAGACAGACAGACAGACAGACAGACAGACAGACAATTTTCTAGACTAATTTTCTCATATTGTCCCATTCAGATTTTCCCCCCTGACATTTACCATATCAGAAAGAACGTCTAAGAGACAGGGGTACAGTATCACCTCATTTCTCGAAGGATCCTTTAATCAGTGGGTTAGAAGGAGGTGGTAAAGAACAGGTGTGCCTCCAGCTGTTCCCCCGGCGCACCGCCATCACCCTCCAGAGCCAGATGGAGCCCTTCCACAATTTCCAAAAAAAAATAAAAAATCTATGAATGTGTAGGTTTCCCATCCCTGCGATGTGACAAACGGCTTTATTAACGTGCAGCTCTCCCGATAACGGCGTCAGCTCGCATACGTGTCTGTCTCGCCGTCGTACAGAATGAGCTTGTTTTCAGTGTGGCGTGTCAGTAAATGCTGTTCACTGAGCAGCGCGACGTTACAGATGGCACTTTGTCATAATTACAGTGGAGGTGTGATTATACCTGATAATGAAAAAACACAGAATGTTCCTTCAGTTAGTTTCACAGCACATACTGTATGTGTGGTGTATAAATAGTGTGCACTGAATTATATTTTCACACCTTAATATGTTTCGTGAGAATAATACTATCTTTAATAACATCACTCACACACACACACACACACACACACACACACACACACACACACACACACACACACATACACATTTTTAGTATTCTATTTAAGATGGTTTTCTACCAAATCTCAAGATTGCACTATTTAAGTTAATACCAACCTTTGTTTAGTTATTCAATCAAAAGCCATCTGACATTTTGTTATACACAAACCTACTGTTTTAGACCACACAATAAGTCGGATTTATAACAATATGCATGGCTAATGTACGTCGGATTTGTGTTCTTCACATGACTTTAATCATAAGCCCCGCCCCTCTGAGTTACTATTCTTTCGGCCATCTTGAATTTTTGTTTTCTCCTCTTCCTCTATGTAAGCAAAGCTGTTAGTGTTGAGTGCAGGAAGAGTTAAATACTCCTTCTTTTTTTCATTCGTGTCCTTGAAGTGAACTTTTTGTTGTAACTCGATATAAACAGGACTCACACTATTTATACGACACAATGGCGTTGTGTATAAGTATGCGTGCGATTTGGGATACAGCTCACATTCACCTTGATGAAAGCCTTGTTCTTTTGTTGTTCTCTTGGATTGAACTGCAGTGCTGTCAAAGACAGTCTATCTATCTATCTATCTATCTATCTATCTATCTATCTATCTATCTATCTATCTATCTATCTATCTATCTATCTATCTATCTATCTAATTAGCTATAAAGAATGAGAGGTGACAAGAATAACATTGATTATCTTGTTAGCATGGCACCTGTCAATCAAGCAGTGGGTTGCACATGACATATTTCTGAAGAGCCATAGGATTACCCGTTTATCAAGAACGAAACGAAAAGCATTTTTAATTACGTCTGCTAATCTGGGCCACATAGTTCCGATAGAGATCCGTCCCCAGTGACAGGTTTAAAACTTTAATTTATTTATTGCATTCTTATTCTTATTCATAGCCTCACTAAATCATATTTCAATAAGAGGATTAAAAAAATCCAAATCCTTCATCAATATAGTCAAACGTTGTAGGTACGCCGCAGAAGGAGGACAAATCGACATGTTAAGACGTTGTCCTGAGTATGTGTTCTGTAATTCTTTTTCCTAATTTTATACCAAAAAAAAAAGTATATGTTTTTTTTGTAAAAAACAAAACAAAAAAAAAAAACACTAAAATGTCAGAAATATATTCATTTATTTTCTTGCAGTAGCAGAATAAAATATAATAAACTTCTCTAAAAGTTTGAAATAAAACTCTGGCCTTACTGTAAAAAAAAAAAAAAAAATCCTCACTTATGCAACTGACATAATCTACTATTTGTACATTAAAATGTATTAATCATGTATTTAGTTTTAACTATAGAACCAATTAAAAAAGTTTTGCTTGTGTTACTTCCACACTCTGATGTCAGTTCTGTCATGTATTTTGCTGTGCTTTGTTCACTGAAGAGTTGCTTTTATTTCCCAGAAATGTTTTAAACACATTTATTAGCTGATGTGGAAAAAGCAGCTCTCTCATTTGTCTGCCATGTCGCTAGAGTCTATTGTCACTCGACTGCTAAAGCTGCCTGACCATCGTATGTTAGTGCATGAGCTTCGATTGGCCAGCGAGTGAGTTCAAACTTACAGTATGCAGCATGAAGCCACGATCGCATGCTGCATGATATCTGCAGTGAGATTTTCTACATTCTTTACCAAATATAACACCAAGTTAAACCAATGCTTTGATTCACTTCATTTACACCCTGCCATTAAATGTCTACAGAGCTAATAAAGCAAAAACAATGCTTGGAATACAACGGCAGAGATCGTCTGTACATCCATTACAGCTCTAAATTCACAGTAAGCAACATGGCAACATGGCTGACTTGTAGCTTGCTAGTGTAAACATAGAAAAAACAAGTGTTGGTGAATCCACACACATGTAAGTATCAAACGGAACACTTTTTTTTTTTTTTTTACTAACCAGAAATATAAGCCTTTGGCAAATTAAACCATATATATAATGCAGCATCACTAACTTTAGCAGAATATGCTACATTTTTGAAATGTTGAAAAATAAATCAGTGTTGGCTAAAATACGTTTCAAAGATTATCTGCCAGTCGTACATAAAAGTACGAAGCCTAGAATGTGAATCAAACAAATTTTCACATTTGATAAGTCAACATTTTTCCAGGAGAACTCAGTATCATGACACGGAGAAGAGACTAGAAGCAACATAGCCTGCTAGTGAGAACACGGGGAGAGTTGGACAGCTTTGCATAAGGTGGAGCTTCAGACATTGTCTTTCTCTCATTTCTCAATTTCTCTCCTTTCCTAACTTTATTTAAACCTTTTGATATTGTCCCAACACGGTGGCTTAGTGGTTAGCACGTTCGCCTCACACCTCCAGAGTTGGGGGTTCGATTCCCGCCTCCACCTTGTGTGTACGGAGTTTGCATGTTCTCCCCGTGCCTCTGGGGTTTCCTCCGGGTACTCCGGTTTCCTCCCCCGGTCCAAAGACATGCATGGTAGATTGATTGGCATATCTGGAAAATTGTCCATAGTGTGTGAGTGAATGAATGAATGAATGAGTGTGTGTGCCCTGGTTGTATCCTGCCTTGATGCCCGATGACGCCTGAGATAGGCACAGGCTCCCTGTGACCCGAGAAGTTCGGTTAAGCGGTAGAAAATGAATGAATGAATGAATGAATGAATGATATTGTCCCAATGTTTTTTAAAGTGTTCCTCCATTGTGAATCCTTCTTGTTGTTATCGTGCTGTTCCTTTCTTTTGAAAGAAAAGAAAGAAAAATTATGTCAAAAGAAAAATATATATTTTAGCAACCCTTCTGAAGCATTCCTATTGAAAAACATGCCCTGGCTTGTCTGAGATGTTGACATGAAAATGTTGAATGCAGGACTGCAATGCAGGACCTGTGTGTTTGTGTGCTACAGATGTCTTTCTTTATGCACTTCCTGTATTTTAGCTCTCTAGACTGGCTTGGACAGCTATGGCACTCGGGTTCTGTCTGGCACTCGGCCCAGTCCACTCACCTCCATCTGCATGCACCTGGGTGGCTCAGCAGGACTAAATCTACCACAGCTGAGCATATATCATCATTAAAGCCATGATCTTCCTGATTCAATGTGGGATTAGATTAGAGTAGACCACTGTATGGGAATTCAGAGATTTTAAAAGAAGAGTTCTCAAGAACATAAACATATGATGATCTAAAGATTATTGTTTTTCCTTCTGGATATTTAATCCATCGTGCAGTATAGCGCCGCTTGTCCAACTCGACCCTTCGTTGTTCAGGACTCCCCCAAACACTACCTCCAATGAAGTCATTAATGTCGCGCAGTTAAATCGAACATTCCAATGAAAAACAGCATCATTCACAGTGGCAAGAAGTCTTATTATACGACTGTGTTGGCTTTTATGACCCACAATCCACCAGCCCACTTAATCACAGTCTTCAATATGATTAATTCCCAACCCCCTTCACCCAGGAGCACAAAACGCAACAAGCCTTGCATGGATGATTTCATACCTAATTACCTCGATTACCTCGGAGAGCTTGAAGAACTCGAATGTGAGTTGCTTCTCATTTATTTCACAAAGGCTCCCGAATTCAAAGTCCATCTAGAAGCGCACACAAATCCTCTTTATATTAATTAGAGTCAAAAGTTTGCACCGTGAAGGGTTGAGTTTCGTTGTGTTGCTAGACAATTTGTCGAGAAACTTGCAGATCACACTCCGTCATCCTCAGGGTCGTGTTCTTTATCTGTGCTCCGTTTTTGACCTTTACAACCTTCCATTGTGTACTTTACCTGCTGAAAAGATCAGCCCAAGCAGGGAAGAAGGAGGGGTGGGTGTGCGGGTAAGGGGGGGGGGGGATTTTGTGTCGGAGGAGTGTTGCTCAAAAGTCATGATCAAAATGTTACGTGGCTGAGCTGACACTGCGTAAAGGGACCTCACGCCAAAGGTTTCATGCTGGAATCATGAAGAATTATTGAGGTCGTGACACCATAAATTGCATGTCACGGAAATGCAAAATTAATTGGATTTGAGATAAGACAGACATGAACAAATTGCATTAGTGTCAGTCTTTATTACAGCAGAATACAATTTAGCTGTGCTGGATTCTTGGGTTCTTGTCTTGAATCGACAGCGTGAAAGCTTGGTTTTACCAGTTCGCCTACACATATAACACTATAATTACACAAAGAGCCACCAGAGCACATAATGCAGTCTTTGTTGTATCCTCAGGTGACCGACAAACAACATTTATATATATATGTGTATATAATTATATATATAATATATATAAATATATAATATAATTATTTTATAAGTTGAAATCTAATGCTAGCTTCCCGGGTAGATTCCTGAAAGTCATCCTCACCCCCTCACACTATAATTGTTTGCCAACAGGTACAGATTAGCAGAACTTGCTGCCAGAAAGGCGTTAGTGTGTATCGCGGGAAAAAAAAAGTCCAGCCTCCAAATTACAGAGCATGCATTTAATCCGTGGTGTGTGACAATGTGGCTTCATGGAGAGGAGCTGATACACCCTGACAATAGCTCCCAAGGGTGGACGAGACCTCCATTAGTTGATCCGAGTGTGGGAAGAGAGCAGCTGCTTCCCCGGCTTTATATACACGCAGCATGCAAAAATAAATAAATAAAAAAAATTAAAGAAATTGATATTGCTTGTGCCTGCAAGGTTTTTCTAGTTGTGTGTTTATGCTTCAGCTTGATTTATGGATGTTCCAGGAGTATACTGTACCATTAACCTCTTTATTCCGTCTTCTAAATGGATTCATTCTAGTATTTTCTATTAGTATGTCGCAATAAGCTAAATATTATAAGTATTATTAATTGCATTTATTTTTGAGATGGGTCAAAAGCTTTTCGTGTGACACGAAATTCATTAGCTGTCTAAGGAAGCAAAGCCAAAGTTTTCCACTCACAAAGAAGGTTCTGTCTAATAGTGACTATTTAATAGAAAGTCAGTGTCTAACAGCCAGTAGTAAATTGGAGAGGTGTGTCTAATTTCTGCTAGATAATTGGAGGGTTGTGTCTAATAGCTACTAGTTAATTGGATGGGTGTGTCTAATTGCCCCTCGTTGATTCGAGGGTTGTGTTTAATAGCTACTAGTTAATTGGAGGGGTGTGTCTAATAGTCACAAATTAATTGGAGGGGTGTGTCTAATAGGGAATAGTTAATTGGATGGGTGTGTTTAATTGCCACTCTTTCATTCGAGTGTTGTGTTTAATAGCTACTAGTTAATTGGAGGGGTGTGTCTAATAGTCACTAGTTAATTGGAGGGGTGTGTTTAATAAGGACTAGTTAATTGGATGGGTGTGTCTAATAGCGACTAGTTCATTAAAGGGGCATGTTTATTAGCTACTAGTTAATTAGAGGGGTGTGTCTAATACTCACTAGTTAATTGGAGGGGTGTGTCTAATTGGGACTAGTTAATTTGATGGATGTGTCTAATGGCTACTAGTTAATTGGAGGGGTGTGTCTAATACTCACTAATTAATTGGAGGGGTGTGTCTAATAGCTAATAGTTAATTAAAGGGGTGTGTCTAATAGCTATTAGTTTATTTGAGCTGAGTGTCTAATAGCTGCATGAAACAGCCCTCAAGGATCTTTGCATGTGACATATAAAGACACAAAGATCTGATGGACATATAAAAACACATAATCAGAATCAAAACAGACCAGACTAATAAAAGCTTTACCAAGATAACAAGTAACTGACATCTTATAACAGTGAACAGTGTGCCAATGAAGCAGAGGACTGATGTAGTGGAGATACTCTCTTATCTGTGTGTCTGTGAGGACCTGCCAGCAGCATTCTGCTAACTTTGGGCAAGTGTAGTTACTGTAGTCAATATAAAGTGAGATAAACACACAAATAATTTCTCTAGAAATCATTACAGTATCAGTATATTCTGCATGTACTGACTGCTTCACTGGGTATAGGGTGTAGGCTATTTTGCCATTTGTTTTCTCACTTAACTTTTGTGGAGGGAAATTGATTGTAGGTTTCTCTTAGTTGGCCTTTTGTTTTGCTTTTTTTGTTGTTTGTTGTTGTTGGCTTTTACCTCCCTTTGACACACAATGTATCCCCAAGTTCATGTCACGTCTGTGTGCTTTTTTAATAATGCATCTAACCACTGTTATGAGGTCACACACTTCTGATGATGCTCCCATGCAGAAATATGTGTTAGTCAACTGAAGCATTTTACAAATGATTGGAACCAGACTAAATGTAAATAAGGTCCTTCTACAACAGTTTATACAGTAGTTGAGTGGAAGGTCAGCATCATTTCTGAGTTCATTATAAACTTAACACTAAATCCTTCCTGCCAAAGTCTTCAAATGTTCACTGATGAAGACCTGAAACCGAGCTGACCGACACAATTGCAGTTCAAAGACATCAGTACAATGTTTGTTTTACTTCAACCAGTTGTGGCTCGTATGTGTTTAAGGTCACAGTTAGATCCTAACAGCATTAACACCACATGCTATAGTAGGGAGGTTTAAAGCTATAGACTGTGATATTGACAAAGCCAGAGTCTTAGACATAACTGGCATCATGACGTTTACCGCAGAAACCCAACTTCCCACGGTGAATACACTATTACATGACTGGGAGGATATCTGTTACTCTCGTTATCAGTTCGCAGTCCTTCACGACAGGGACTCATGTTTACAAAGAGACTGACTGGTAGACTGGTATTGACATCCAGAGTCTAGGGTTATTTTTGTGCTCTATTCCTCCTTGTGACCTCACCTGAAAAAAAGTGAATGATAGTATAAATAAAACTTCTAAAAAATATATATTAAAAATAAGAAAGATCTTTTAAGATGTTAAGTTGTTCATCTGACCAAATCTTACTAACTCAACATACATTTTTGTTTATATTTGTCTATCAATTTTTTTTTACTTTCGCTGCATATTATATTGCACTGACAGATGTTCTTTTGTACAGTTAACTAGCCACTAGTTAATTAGAGGGATGTGTCTAATAGCTACTAGTTAATTAGAGGGTTGTGTCTAATAGCTACTAGTTAATTAGAGGGTTGTGTCTAATAGCTACTAGTTAATTAGAGGGTTGTGTCTTATAGCCACTAGTTAATTGGAGGGGTGTGTCTAATAGGGACTAGTTAATTGGATGGGTGTGTCTAATAGCGACTAAATTAAAGGGGTGTGTACAGTAGCTACTAGTTAATTAGAGGGTTGTGTCTTATAGCCACTAGTTAATTGGAGGGGTGTGTCTAATACTCACTAGTTAATTGAAGGGGTGTGTCTAATTGAAAAAAGTGGATGATAGTATAAATAAAACTAAAAAAAATATTAAAAAATTAGAAAGATCTTTTAAGATTGTTTATCATACGTTGTTCATCTGACCAAATCTTACAAGCTCAACAAACATGTTTGCTTATATTTGTCTATCAATTTTTTTTTACTTTCACTGCATATTACAGTGCATTGAACTGACAGATGTTCTTTTGTTACCTGGATGACATAAAGCAGTAGTTTTAGATCTATTGATCAAATCCAAGTACAAGTATGACCATGTACAAAAACATCAATGGACACAAAGCTTGGGACATTGTAGGGCTTTGGCAGTGTTACCTCCTGCTGGACTTATGCCTTCTTTGGCAAGGAAAGCCAATTTATTGTGCTGGCTTTACGGCAGGACTTGCTTATCTCAAATTAAACACATAAACAAATTACTTAAATAAATCAAACAAAGAAATAAATAAATAAAATAGATAACAACCTGACACTATGCTTGTATTTTCTGAGAAAATTGATGACATGCCTGGAAACATTAAAACCACTGAAGGCTCCCATTAACACAACTGACTGCACAAGCTTCCTGTTATTTATTCGGTTCAATCCTCCCAGGATCATGAAAACATTTCCCATTGTTCATTTTAACCGTAGGTTGCCATAGTTAGACGGAGCTAGACTGCCACTTCCTCTACCACTTTTCTGCTGTTTGACTGCTTGAGTTTATGAATCTGATGCTGTTCCATATTGATGTCTCAGCCTGGGAAGATCTGAAATGATTTAAAAATCACATTTTCTCTGTGGCAGGTGATAATCTTACAGTGAGGACTAAATCAAAACTCTGTTGATAAAAACAGTTTTGATCGCACATGCTAATATGTTTTCTCGGCTTGAGAAACCCGCTTTTTTTTTTTTTATTGTGAGCGTGTATTGTGTAAAGATTGAACTGCTAACATTTTCTCTACTTCATACCTATTATTAAGCTCACAGTCTCCCCTCGCAGGTTTTCTGTTATGTTTCCATTACAGCAATTGGCCTTTTTTCCATTTAGCGACGAGTGGGCAACATTTGTGGGCTTACCAGAAGCTTGGTCATTTACCACTTACAATCTATTTACAACCTCTGTTTTTTTAAATACACTATACTCTATTTTACAGCAAGAAATGTCACACAAGCTTCGGAACAATGAATTGAGATAGTTTGGTTATTATTTAATATCCATGCCAGAACTGTTTTAGCAATACCTTAATCACTGTATAAATGTATGAGGGACATGGTGGCTTAGTGGTTAGCACGTTTGCCTCACATCTCCATGGTTGGGGGTTCGATTCTCGCCTCCGCCTTGTGTGTGTGGAGTTTGCATGTTCTCCCCGTGCCTCGGGGGTTTCCTCCGGGTACTCCGGTTTCCTCCCCCGGTCCAAAGAAATGCATGGTAGGTTGATTGGAATGTGAGTGTGTAAGGGAATGAGAGTGTGTGTGTGCCCTGTGATGGGTTGGCACTCCGTCCAGGGTGTATCCTGCCTCGATGCCCGATGACGCCTGAGATAGACACAGGCTCCCCGTGACCCGAGAAGTCAGGATAAGCGGTAGAGAATGAAGGAATGAATGAATGTATAAATGTGAAGCCAGTTTATTTTTACTACGGTAGACCGGTAATAAATATTTTTTCACTTTCCATAAAATGCTGCACTGAATTATGTTTGAAAGTAGTCATTCTCTCTGTACTAGAAGAGGTTTTGTTACTTTTTTAAATGAACCAAACACACGCTTCTTGTTTTCTCCTGTTTGTTCACAATAAAAGAAGCATGGCATTCATGCTCTGCGTCAGATACTCGATGCTGTAGAAACATACAAAAACACACATTTACAGTCACCATAAATAAAAGGATCTAGAAAATACGACTGAAAACATGCATTATCTGCATCCAGCTAGAACATTGAGTGTCCAACAGAGCAAAAAAATGAAATAATGATGTAGTATTTCCTATAGATCACCATACACCGAATTTAAACCTATTAAAACAATACTGTATATGGCATTTTTTACTCATTTGGAGCATGATTTTTTTTTTCTTGTTCTATTGGCAGAAATGTTTGTTTCACGCTAGGGGCACGGTGGCTTAGTGGTTAGCACGTTCACCTCACACCTCCAGGGTTGGGGGTTCGATTCCCACCTCCTCCTTGTGTGTGTGGAGTTTGCATGTTCTCCCCGTGCCTCGGGGGTTTCCTCTGGGTACTCCGGTTTCCTCCCCTGGTCCAAAGACATGCATGGTAGGTTGATTGGCATCTCTGGAAAATTGTTCGTAGAGTGTGAGTGAATGAGAGTGTGCCTAATGTATCCTGCCTTGATGCCCGATGACGCCTGGGATAGGCACAGGCTCCTCGTGACCCGAGAAGATTGGATAAGTGATAGAAACTACAGGAATGTAAGTTTTTTTTTTTTTTTTTTTAAATATACTTGATTAAAAGTACATTGGGGTGAAAGGTTTATAGAAAACATCCCTTTCGCAGTATTAAAGTGCTAACTTGTGTGTTTTTAGAATAGCATGAACTCTAAAACAAAGGTACAGATTGATATCCCAGGTGCGAAGCTGAGAATGCTTGAAGGTTCGGCTTTCTCTTAGCATTCAAACTGCGCCCTTGTTAAACAAAAGTCCAGGGTTTCAAACTAAGGGATTGCTACAGGTGCGTTAACCAGCCGAATGATTTGGTACACAAAAGACACCTTTTCAACAAGATTTTAGGAAATTGCATCCTTATTTTTGTGATGAAGTCGTGGTGCTGCGAAGAATGGAAAGTGTATGAAAGGATCTGTTCAGTGAATAAAAGAAAAAGGAACTTTGTTAGTAAATGTACTTAAAGTCTTGGTTTCTTGATCTACATGGCAATTTAAAGTGACCTTCACAAACTTTTCGAGGAGCGAAGACTAAATGAGTTGTTAGATGTACGATGTGTTCAATGCTTCTATTTCTATTTATTCATTTAGCAGGTGCTTTTATCCAGTGTGACTTCGGACAAAAGTAAAATACAAGCAAAGCACACAGAGTAGAGGTGTAAATGCTTTTTTTGGTAGTAGGGGCAAGTTAGGGGTTAGTATTTGAAGATGTCAGTCTGAAGGGGTTCTTTTGTCCAGATCGAGATTGGAAATCATTTCACCGCTCAGTTTAAAAGGTTCTGAAAAAAGACCCCATGCATTCACTGATAATAAGAAGAAAATACATACTGTATCCCTGCTTGTTAGGAAGCCAGGGTCACGGTGCAGGGTCAGTAATGATGCAGTGCCCCTGGAGCAAAGAGAGCTTAAGGGCTTTTCTCATGCTTTCAATAGTAGTTTTGAACTCTGACTTTCCAAGAAACAACCCAGATCCTTAAGCATTTGAGCTGCCACTGCCCTTGTAGGTGCTACAAGTAGGCTCTACCAGGCATCAGTCTTTCACTGAATGCAGGAGCAGGAAGGAACATAAAGCTCAAGGAGACTGTTGAGGAAAGTGGGTACTTGTACATGATCATCAAGTCCTCAAATTATCCCATGTGCTCTAGTCAGTGCACAATTAATGACTTGTATGTCCTTGATGTAAAACTGGATTAAGCTCTGGAGTCTACTCTGGTCCAAACAAAGTCTGTCTCCTGAAACGATTTGTACAGCTATGTACTTCTGGTTTCCACAGTCTTGCTAACTTCTATGTCCTCCTGCAACCCGGCTTGTGTCCGCGCAGGAGTATTTAACGTGGACAATCTGTTTTAGGAGGTAATTTGGAATAAATGGGGAATATTGGAGTATTATCTCGAGTTTGAATCTGCCATCTGTAGCTTGGAGCTATAGGAGGAAATCAAAGTTGTCTGTGCTCTCTTTACCGTTATGGAGAAACATTTTATTAAGTATTTCAAACACTGCAAGAATAAATCCACCTTATTGTTAAGCAATCATATGTCCATCTGTGGCTTGGAGCCAGGGAAGAGAATTGGACTTGCCGTCTTGGAGACAGATAGTATACACTTGTCAATGTCAATCAGAGCAACAATAACCTTAAGTGCTATCTTTATCGTGTGTATTATATTGTGATGCAGCCTGAGCAGCAGTATGATCTGATTGGCTGGTTTCATGGATGAAGGTCTTGGCTTTCACCCTTTCTAACTAGTAGCTGGATGGTTGGAATGGGAAAATGACAATACTAAAGATATTGGATGGAGCTGTGGAGTGTTGGCAGGGAAAAGGGGTATCTTAGTGTTTACCCAATGTCTATTGTTACCGATTGTCCGAAAATTCATGGAAAATTTGTCCGATGTGGTGAATCTGCATTATTAAAAAAATTCTGTAGTATTTGATCCACATTAAACAATACTTCCAACAATTCCCCTTCATGTCAGATCTTTGTACTTTTATGTCAATTTAACTCCAAGTGAATCTACTGTAGAAATATTGTTTCTTTAGGACCACGTTACACTCGACCTTATAAAGTGCATAACAGAGTAAGACAAAAATATATGGAAGAAACCATTCTCACTTGTCTGATTGCACCTCACTGTTGTGTACATATGGTGCCCAAACATATGGTGTCTGGGTGATTGGTTCGCATGTGGACAGCTGAGACTCCTGGCGTATCTTCATCGATCAGATTTCATACAACATTTTCACCAGAGAAAGGCTGTCGTGAACATTTATTTCGTCAGTGTTATTTCATTTGTATAAAATTTAGCTGTGTATATCTGCATCCTATCATTTGAGATGGAGAAACAGTCGTCAACTTTTCTCAATTTTGTCGCGGGACACGACCACATCTACTCACCATTGGTCAATCCTTGCTTATACTGTACGCCGACTAAATCGAACATCAGCGGGTCAGATATCGTGATCCGACTGCTAACATGCACTGCACTCCATTGAGCTACAGTACGGTTAGAATCCGTTGTAGTGCATTGCACCACAGACAAACTGTAATACAAATTCAACTTTTAGTGCATCGAGATGGATCGCATAAAGATTCAAAAGGTTTATGATATTAAACGACGTACACCGCTGCAATATCAGTACAGAGTAAATGATCGCAATATTCTGCTGCTCAAATAGTTTCAGTCTGGGAAAGTCAATAATCTGCTTTTTCTGCCCTAAGAAAGTGGAATTCATGCGCTTAAGAATTAAATGTATTTTTTTTTCTTATGTATTTATTTTCCCAACCCACAGGATACACCTTTTTTCAATCCACACTAAAGTTCTGGAGTATGTATGAGTTATTTTTCCCCATTTTATTAAAAAATGTGTGTAGCATTGAGCCAAAAACAACAGGAAATGGAAGGTTCCAAATATATATATATTTATAATATATGTATGGAACCATAAATGAGTACACCCACCCATTTGAAAATTAAGATTTTATAAACCTTTCATTTAAAATTAACATAAGAGTGAAAAATAATACATTTAATTCAAATGAGGTGTTGCATAAATGATTACCTACAACAAATTTAGCTAAATCTGAGCGCTCCTTGATTTTTACGAAGAGCACCAATTCTTTTAGACATTGAAGTTGATGACATACAGCTACATCTATCATTTTACATTGTTGAAGTATGGACTCTTTCAGATCCTGGATGCTGGATGGAGAATGACGTTCAACTTGTCTTTTCAGAATGCCCCACAAGTGTTTGATTGGGTTGAGGTCTGGTGACATGCTTGGCCACCTTTACCCTGTTCCCTCTTGTTACCCCCTGTTCCCCCCTGTTCTCAATGTATGTTTTGGGTCATTTTCTTGTTAAAAGAGTGTCTAGTGGCCTAGAGCATGGAGTAATGGTAGCATCTTGTCTTTCAGTATTTCACAATATCTCTGTGAATTCATGGTGACATCAACCTGCAGCATTCATGCAACGCCACACCAGAACACTGCCATCCCCATGCTTTACTGTTGATACCATGCATTTTACATTGTACTCCTCACCCTTGCGAAACCGAACAGTTTGGGACCCCTCAGAGCCCGAAACATCTTTGTATCATAACTCTAATGTATAGAATCCCAGTAGTTTTCCCCTTTATCAGCATGAGCCCTGGCAAATTCCAAACGTGCTTTTTTGTGCATGGGGTTCAGCAGTGGCTTCATTTGTGGATGACAGCCATGCATGCCACTCCGCTGCAGAGTACGTCCTATGGTGTCATGGGAAACACTCACCCTAGTTTGAATTTTTAACAATTTAGCCAAGCAGTAGAAGATGGATGGATGGATGGATGGATGGATGGATGGATGGATGGATGGACAATTTAGTCAACTGCACAGAACTTGCACTGTGATTTTCTTCAACTTCTCATCAAGAAACGCTCTTCACAAGGTTTTTAACCTGTAGAGACGGCCTGGACTTCTCAGGGAGCTAAAAGTCCATCCTTTTTAAATTTTTAGATTACTATTGCAACAGCATTCGAGCTTATTAGTAATGCTTCTCTAATTTTCTTATAGCCTTAACCTTTTTTGTGCAAAGAAATAATTTTCTTTCTCAGGTTTTGTGACATTTCTTTTCCATGTGCTCCCATCTTGTCAGCAATATACAGTAGTGGATTTTCTGCCTTAAATACCACTGTATTGTCGACTATTCTGTGAAGATGGATTAGGCTCAAGGTGCAAGTTAATTTTATGCTTTCTAATAACACATTCATCGGGGTATACTAATTTTTGCACCATGATCTTAAATTATTTTGTTAGAATAGTTCCAATTTTGCCGTTGGTACTGACTAATCTCATTTAAAACAAATGAACCAGATTTGCACAAATATCATTTTGCATAAAATCTCATTTTAAAGCAAGATGGAGGTTTTTCTGAGAAATCTGTCAGTTTGTACACATTTATGCTGAGCACTGTTTCTACCTAACATGGTGGCCTATAAATGGTCCAAGCTACTGTACATCACGCTGGTCCTCAGGCTATTCCTGTCATCTATGTGACCAGTCTGGTACTGCTGGTCTTCTTCTCAACTGCTGAACCATGGCTAGATACATGACCTTCTGTTCTATTTCACTTCCTTCCTTTCCTTTTTTTTTTTTTTTTTTTTTTTTTTTTTTATATATGTCATTTTATGTTTTAAAACTCTTACAACAGGGGGGCACGGTGGCTTAGTGGTTAGCACGTTCGCCTCACACCTTCAGGGTTGGGGGTTCGATTCCCGCCTCCGCCTTGTGTGTGTGGAGTTTGCATGTTCTTCCCGTGCCTCGGGGGTTTCCTCCGGGTACTCCGGTTTCCTCCCCCGGTCCAGAGACATACATGGTAGGTTGATTGGCATCTCTCGAAAATTGTCTGAAAATGAAGCGGTAGAAAATGAATGAATGAATGAACTCTTACGACAAACACCAACTTAGATACATTTCTATCCTTTACACAAGCCACGCTTAATCTTCTATGCAAGTGCCGCATGCGTATGTTTTTTCAAATAAATCTTCATTCCACACAGATTTAAGAATCCCTAAGCTATGCTGTAAAATTATGTCAGTTTTCTGGTTAGGAAAAGACCAGCCGCATATATGCTGTATGTCAACTGCTTTGTACAAAAGGTCAGATTTTCTTCATGTCTAATCTTTTCTATTGAAGCACATGTTCAGACGACACTCTGCTGGTTTTTTAAAGCTAAAAAGGAGACAGAACGAATACTAACTATCTCTGAAATTCATGGAAATTCATTTTTCCGTCTGTGGTTCAATCAAACATCAAACACCAAACATTTTCTTTGTCTGATTAAGTGCTTTAGGACTTTATACACTAACTGTGAGATTAAGTTTCTAAACATCACATTTAATTTTATCTGTAAGGGAAAAACAAACGACAACATCGATTTAATTTTACTATAGTCTTTTTTATTCTTGCCTGGTTTTATTTTTTTCTTTGCTTTTTTTAATCAAATGTTTTTCAGCAAAGCAGCATAAACCTATAAAAGCTTTGATATAATACTAATATTAATTATTAGTGAGTTATTTATTGAGCTAATTATTATTAGCCTTGAGCAAGGCACTGAACTCCCCCAACTGCTCCCCGGGCTCTGCAGCATAAATGGCTGCCCACAGCTTTGGGTGTGTGTTCACGGTGTGTGTTCACAGCTGTGTGTGTGCACTTTGGATGGGTCAAATGCAGAGAACGAATTCTGAGTATGGGTCACCATAGTGTCACGTCACTTTCACTTTAATGTTTACTGAGGTACGTTTTAAAATTCAGACAGGATCGTACGGCATTAGTTTTCGACATTAAGAAGTATATGATACAGAGTGTACTGTTGATGTCATAAATGATCCAGTTTACAGATTCAAGTTTAATTCTGTCATATTTTTTAGTATTTCCTTCACATTCTACTGCGATTTTGCGAGTATGCTCAGGGCGTGCATTATCTGTAATGCAGTCTTTTTATTTAATTATATATTTTGCCATTGTTTATTTACAAGAAAATGATCTTTATTTTCTTCTCCTGCTTATCCCAGTCAGGCCCAGAGGCAGCTAAACTTGGATATGACCTATGTTCAAGGATTATACCTTGCAGTTTAAATTAATGCTATCATCGGTGTGACTCTGAGCAAAACATTTAAGCTTGGATTTTTATAGCTGGCGTGTTGCGTGTTAAATCCCTAATAAGAAATAACCAAAGAGCATAATGACTTCCTGCAGTCAAGTTAATTCCCATAATTATTTAAACCGATGCATTTTTTAAAAATCTTTTTTATGTTTGAAGCATTTCATGTGTTAAATAAAACCTTCTAGTGTTTATTAGCAATTACAGATTATGGGTAAGGTAAGGAAATTATATATGCTGCTACAAGTATGTTTTTACTTTTTTTAAAAATAAATAAATAAATAAAAAACTTAGATGACGAGGAAAAAAAACAGACAAATTTTAATGTCGTCATTTTTCCCAAAAGCAAAAACCAACATATAAGGTGGCGGACAAAGAAGTACATCCTACATATGTCAACAATCACTAATTACTAATGAAGTGCACACTTAATAAGTGTGACTACCTGTATAACAAGTATCAGGAGAATGTGAAGGAGATGCTTTATCTGTAATGTGGTGCGTTTATTATAATTAGACTCCGTATAATTGTGACTGTAAATGAAAGCAAATAGATCGTGTCCGTGAATTGCAACTCAATCATTTCCTCATAGGAATCAAGCGCTAAGCAGCTGATATGATACAGAGGAGCATTTAGTCATAATACACAATATTGTCTTAGGAGTGTTTCATTGAGTGAATTTCAGTATAATAATAATAATAATAATAATAATAATAATAATAATAATAATAATAAAACATGAATTTGGGACCTTTATTCTGCATTGCATCCTCATCACACACAACAGACAACATTATCTGAGTTTAATGCCTGCTGTCAGAGGACTACATTTCCTGGCCCCCTTGGGGAGGATTTCTGACCGTGATGCATCGGGCAAATGTGAGACAGACTTGGAGCCTCTCCACAGGTCATATACAAGCTAAATGTGATGGATATTCACGGAACTGCTGACAGAGCTGCAGCTCAGCCTTGCAAGGATCCGAGGCCAGAGCACTGAATATGCAAAGTGTACAACTGTGAGAAAGTGCTTATGCACTTTACATGGTAGGACAACTTAAATGTGAATGGATTATATGAAGAATGATAGCAAGATCTTACAAATCTGAAGAGCTGAACTGCTTTAACTGCTGGGAAGATCCACTTTTTGAAATTGAAATCCATCCTGTTCCCATTATGGGTTACATTATCGTTGTATATTTTTGCAGAGTTTCATTCCGACACTAATGGCTCTGTCATACATTATAAAATGCTGTTTTTATTCTTCTTCTTTTTTTTTTAACCTGATCTGTTATGAACAGAAATCAGACATTAAAGAAGAGAATTATCTATCAACATTTCATTATTGTTTTGTACTTTGATTGTTTTGAGACTGATGCTTGCTTCCTGAGAGGCAAAGAAAGGCATTAGTAAGACCGTTGACTATTACGACAAGGAACGGAGTGAACGTTTCGAACCTCAGCCCTGTCTTCTCCGCTTCTCTTCTTCAACCTCTTCCCTCTGTCAGTGCTTAGTTGTATTATTTTAAGGTTAATATTCTACACCATATACATGACACTCAAAGACCAGTATTGTCTACTGAACTAAATATCTAGTTAAATGATTATTTAAGCAATAGCAGTTTAAAATACATTTTATATCACTATTATATAGTATTAAAAATCACAGGCATTATATTTTATTTAATTTACACTTTATTATTGCTTATACATCAGCACTTCATGCTGAATGCTCGATTACCTGATTGTTTCTATGGTAACAACTACCTGTAGTAGAACTTGAATGGGTAACAACATTAACATTTACATAGTGATGGGTGATAACGTGTAACCTTGGTTGATAGGGATACTAATAAAGTTTTGATTGAATATCTAGAACTAATATCTAGAACAGGGGTATTCAATTAAAATTCAAAGAGGTCCAGTTACTAAAATTTCCTCCCAGCAAAGGTCCGAATCTTATATTGTCACTTAAAATAGTGTACCCTCGTGTTAATAAAATAATAAACAATAACGCACAGACATTTCATATAATTTATTGTTAAATTTCAAGTGTTTTCAAAGTCTGAACTTGTATGGCACTTGAATGGAAAACAATCCTGTAAAATCCTGTCTTTACTACATGTCAAGTAACAGACAACAGACACTCAATTTCTTCTGAATAAAAAAAATAAAAAGTGCAAACACAGCTTTGTGCAGCTGGAACTTAGGGCCTATATTTATGTAATGTTAAACATTCAGAATCTTTTGAATAAAATAAAAGTGCTTTTAATCTTTAAGAAAAAAAATGAAACAAAAGACTTTTGAGCTCCCCCCCCCCCTTTTTTAAACATTAACTACATTAATAACACAGGAACCTTAGGCAAAAGAACATTTCAAGTAAAATAGAACAGTTCATGTTTACTGAATAAAAGAAAATTGCAGAGCTTTGAGCAGCTCCCTTTTTCCTCTCTCCTTTCCACCTCTCCTTACTCCCTTTCCATCTTCCGTGCCTAGTGAGAGACATGGACATGTAACTGTCCTGTCAGCAGTTTGAATCTTAATTGTCCTGCCAGCGTAATTAGGTGCATTACTGCCACCTTCTGCTCTGGAGTATGGAACAGAAACAATCTGTTTTTTGGCTTGGCTTTTGATGACACTCCTGTCGTAATAATTAGATTAACTGCGCATGGACGAAATTATCTTTTTATTAATATCAAAGAGCTTATGATCTTATAATATTAAATTATAATAAGGAGATGCTTAATATGATAATATTAGAATTTTAACGGGTCCGGGCAGACCCGTCACTCGGTCCAGTCCGCTATTCTGGTGATGCCCGTTCTAGAAGAATCTGTTCAAGTTTGTTTTCTTTTAACTAACGGTTTGTTTAGTACATGATAATTGGTTCAATTAGTGTATATTCCCGCCCTTACGGAGGAAAGCGTCATCTTTAATTGGTTAAAAAAAAAGTGGGTGTTTTTTTTGTTTTTTTAATTAGAGCCAGTGCAGCGCGGGAAATGTTTTCAGTTTGTTGCTGAAGTGAGACACAGAATGGAGGAAGAGGTTTTTTTTTTTTTTTAGAAGATCTCTGGCAACGTGGAAGGATGAGGACCTTTGCTGCTGTTCTTCTGCGTTTTACTACAAAAAGGTGATGTTTTTCTTTTTATTGGATGATATTTGGAATTGAAGAGGCCATTTCTAGGTAGTAATATTCTATTATTGAGAGGACTTTTAAGAGGCTTAAGGGTTTCTTTAGCAGAGGAGAAAATGGATGGAGAAAAAAAAACAATATAATTTATCTCTGAGATTTCTGGTCTGTGTCAGAGATGTTTACATTTACATTACATTGATTACATTTATAACATACATATGTTAGAACATCTTTAATATAATCAGTAACAAATGTAATCCCTACACCATATAGTCTCAAATATTTTAATATGGAGACAAAGTGAAGGTTTATAACAGACCAGATTTTAAAAGTGCTTTTTTTTTCTTTTCTTAATTGAACAACCAATCACAGTCTTCATAAGAATGTGTCCTACCTAGTAACAGGTTAAGCCCCGCCTCCTCTCTGAGGTAAAAGTTGGTGTATTTGTCTTGCTCAGAATTACTTTGAGAATTGGTCCTGAATCTCTCTGAAGATATGATTACACACAGTTAGAAACGTTTAAGCTAAATTTGGAGCTCTCTGAGATTATTCTTAGAATCTTTAACAACAGAAAGTGGAAAGTGCAAAAAAACAACAACAAGAATTTTGTGTAGTTCTAATTCATGCTTGCAAAAAATAGTATTTAGCTTTGTAATCAGAGGCATCCTGTTGTGAGGTGAATGCAATGTCCTCCATCTAATCTGAAAAGAACATTTGATACAAAAACTTGGTCAAAAGACAAACTACTGTATTGTTAATCAAGTGTTTCTTGGGAGCTTTAAAAAGATGCTGTGGCCAATAAAACTGATTTTTAAAGCTAGCTTTTATACGATAAATAAATGAAGTACAAAGTACTGTGGTGTTGTAACTTTCACACCACTTCTAGATTTGAATATTTTCTATTATGAAAATTAAAATGAAGACTGTTGTTTTTCAGTTCTCGGAAGTTTTCGAAAGTTTCAAAATTTCCAAAAGTAAAGAGAGGCGGATGAATACACACAGGATCAGCGTGTACACAATTTCAACAAGTACGTATTTTAAATCGCCATTGTTACACAACATGAGTCATATAGTCAGCATATTGTATCAGGGTCAGAAATTGAAAACCTGATGCCTGTACATTGTGTCCAGAGCAGGTGAATACACAGCTGTTGAAAGCATTCATGTGCCAGCCGTGGAAGGTACTGTTCTGTAAGCAGCTAGCGAACTCGAACTCATTTCCTTCTTAACAAGGAACTATGTTGATTTTTTTTTTTTTTTTAATACTCCTCCTACTTCTCCCCAAAGATGCCTTCGACATTATTTAGAGCAAATATTTTCCACATTTTTACCAGACAAAAAAAAAAAAAAGTAATTGCAAGAATCCAAACTGCGATAAGCTTTTACCATCTCTCTGGAGTAAACACACATCAGCAAGGTCATGATGAGTATCAGGCTAGTCATTTCAGGATTGGGTAAAAAAGTCTGTGGTGAAAAAAATGTTTCCTTTGTGTTCCCTGGATCTGGTAATGACAGCTGATCTTTTCAGGGCTCTGTATATACCTTCAGCTTAGCTATTTCATCCTAGGAATTGTAAAATCGTTTGCTTCATGATGGTTTGTTTTATTCCTCCTTATTATTCCGCCCAGAGGCCAAAAAAAAAACCATGTTTGGTCGAGTCCATGTTCAGCATTGCACGTCTTTGTGAAAGTAGTGGGTAATATGTTACTCGGATCGTTAAGACTTGGAGGTGTTTCATGAGTATTTCTGTTTTTACCTAGCCTTCTAGGGTTTACTAGCCTACAGTGTTACCAAAAAAAGTTTCTTCCCCAAACAAGTTTCTATCTTCAAAGTAAATGTTCATATCAAACCCGATTCTGCTCTGAGATTCCAAGAAGTATCTAGAATTTTTAATGTTATCTTCAACCACAAAAATCCTGTGTAAGGTTATCCAACAGAGGAAAAACACAAGTCTCTCACTGAAAGCCAACAGAGTCCTGACTCGTTTTATATCAGACTTATGGTGAATAAATAATTCATTTGTTTATACTGATTGAAAATGTCCCATGAGTCAGTTTCCATTCTAATGGAATACCAGCATACTGGTAAAAAGGGTTAAGTATATATACTGTATTTAAGTTATGCTTGTATTTTTCCCTTGTATGAAATAACTCACTGGTGGTGAATGAATTCGTGTAAATATTCCCAAAGCTTGGTTTTAAAGGCTGATCTTTAAACTCTTAGAATTTCTCATTCTAACCAGTCTCTGCAAAATTCACACTGGAGATCCAAAGATTTCAATGCAACATAACGTACCAGTTACAAAGAGTCAGTATTTCTCGGTTAGTGTTCAATCGAGTTAAAACTCCACTACCTAGTTTGCACCGGTTGCTATATGCATGATCTCATGAATTGAAACAGTACATTTGACAGAAATAGATTCAGATTAGTGAATATGAAGCAGGGAAGTCGATTTTACTTCAACGATGTGAGTTAATTAGCCATCTTGCTGTATACTGTAGTGCTCTTGGTTTCTTCTGGCTTCTTCGGTTTCCACTAGCAGAGCAAAAAGTAAACAGAACTTTTGTCCATGCTATTGTGTCTAAAATGTCAGCTGATATAAATTTCTTGTTATAAAAGCAATATTGTTCTCGGCTGATTAGCAAACCTCGCTGGCGTGTCCGATATTGCTTAATTAAAGTCTTCAATGAGCCATTTGTTGTCAACTGCTTACAAACATTTTTAATTACGTTAGCGTGGAATTAAGGAAATAGTTGATTGGACACCAGCACGTAAATATCTATAGAAACTGTATTAATGAACTGACAAAAGATTTAGCGTTTGTATAGGAGCGTTTGCTAAAGCATACGGAAGGAAGCTCTTTCAGATGTATGGGACAAGCTTGTGACATTCTCAGTGTTCCCACGTGCCTTGTGTATCTTGGCGCAAGTACAGATTACTAAAACAGACCGATGCAGTGTAACGCGTATGTCGTGTGCTTGACCGTTTCCCAAACTGTACTGGCAATGTTTACAGAAGCTTTACGGTTCACACAGCCTGAGCAGGGGCGTATCGAGCTTGCAGAAGAACGAATAATTACGCTTTTAATTATCACAGTTAGTGCAGGACAGAGAGTAATTGTATGCTAACCACTAATGAAGCTAACCACTCAAATAAGTACCTGACATTTTCAAACACACCAGGATGATTAGAGGTAAACTAATGAAGAAGGACTAAGATAACCTCTGATTAGAAATATAAAAAAAAAGAAATTGTTGTGCTCGGAGTGCAGCGTAGGAAATGACATGCATCGTGATTGTGTGATGATAATGATTTAACACTGGGTTTAATTATTCTACTTGATTATTTAATGAACACCGATTTAATTATACATATAAAAATACAAAGGCATGACGCACAAAGGCTTATTACTGTATATATATCGTTGTGATGCTTTTGATTTAGAATAAAATGACACCCTGGTGCACTCCTTTATTTTTTTACTTTTTTTAATACATCATACTTGTTTATTTTCAGCATCTGCTTCATCCAGGCTTGTAGCAGGTCTGGAGTCAATCCCAGTAACCCTTCTCCTTAAGGTGGTAGACAATTCACTCTGATGAGACTTGCATTAAGCTGCTAGATATTGTTTTTGCATTAATAAGCAATGAAAATCTGAACGAGGGATTAATATTGCAAGCCACTTACTACCCATAGCTCTCTGTGTTGGGTGTAAAGTTGTGGAGGCTTTACATGAATCATGCATTAAATTATGATTAAAATGTTCATTCGAAACCAAGCATGGCCAGAAAAGGAGTTGATGTGTGCAAGAAAACATGTCAGTGTCTCACATGAGAGCAAGGTCTGCCCACGCTCTCCAGCATGATGAACAGACGAGTTGGTTTTAAGTGCAGTAAATGATATACATAATATATGAATGTCGATTTCAGAAATATTGGCAATAGAAGACGGAATCAGAAAGATAAACCTGCTTAGATGTCCATGTACCAGGGTTTAAGACGATCCTTATAGCACTGGAAACTAAATTCAGAATTTTTGAGGCTGTTTCCTAATCCGATATGCCAAGAACTTCATATGGAACCTGAGCCTACTATAATTTGAACACACCGGTATAAGCGCATAGTGACTGTCCAAGTGCAAGCCTTGCTCTAACTAATAAAATGGGATAATCCTGTAGAATTGGCTTAGATAAATGTCTATCAAATTATAACTAAGAATTAGGAACATGTGTGTGTGTGTGTGTGTGTATGTGTGTGTGTGTGTGTGTTAGTGGCCTGGTTAAAAATCTCAGGTTGGAGGCTACATTTCAAAAATTTTCCACCAGATATCATTATCATTACATAAAATGTTGGAAAAAATATTAGCAGAAACAGGCAGACTAAGCAAACAGAATAGGGATTATGGAAAGCCTTGCGTTGAAAGCTTTTGGTTCCGAAATCAGAAAAAGAAAGGAATAAATCTAAGGATCGTTCAACTTGGGTTTCATGCTTACAGAAAAAGATGACAAAATCCGAGGAATGACTCCACAAAAGATCCCATCTATTATACGGGCCAGAATCTGCAGCAGGCTACTTGGTATAAATCATATGTGTTCTTACTTTGCTTTATTAAGACATGCTCTTAGACAATGTCTTTGTTGTCATCATATTTAAGTGTTTTTTGTGTTTGAGACAGATGCTCCAGATTTTTGAAAAGGACCTTTGACTCAAAATATAAAATCATCAGATGAAGAAGCTACAGTAATTTATTAGAAACACTTTGAACAAGAACGTTCAAGTCAATGCGATCTATCAGCGTTTCTTCTTTTTGGGGGGTAAAAGCTGTATTTAGCAGTGATGGCTATATTGCAAAATGTTACAGTTTGTATGCTATCTGTTCCTAAACAACAACAGGCAAACGGCTTTTTCTTCCCCGAGCATCTAGTCGATTGACGAGACACTCTTGTCAGCTGCAGAAGAGCCGTCAGTGAAATGTCAGCATGGCCTGTGGCATCCGAAGCTCTCAACTGGCAGGTGGTCAATGAAGATGTCATGCTGTTGGGGCTTGGATGTAAAGGCGGGTGTCTGACAAGGAATCTTCAAAACTTCAGGAATCGTATGTGCAAACATCTTTACCTTGACATGCTAATGGATGCATGTTCATGTATTTTATAAGAAAAGCAACTGCATTCAGTGAAGAAATAGATTGGGAAGCTCAACTTATTTACATTTCTCTTGCAGCAGAACAGAGATTAAAACCACAATGTGTTACGCAATGTATAGGGTAGGGGTCGGCAACCTTAAACACTCAAAGAGCCATTTGGACCCGTTTCCCACAGAAAAAAAAACCACTGAGCCACAAAACCCATTTGACATCTAAAATGAAGATAACACCGCATATATCGTTTTTAACCTTTATGGATAGTATAGAAAAAAACTGTAGTGTGTTGCATTTATGAAATCAATGAACTGCTACCAAGTAACGAAATTTTATTTCTGCAGGCAAACAAAAATATTTTGAACAGTATAAACTAACCTTAACAAAAAAGACTCTGAGTTGAAGGTTGTTTTCATATAAAATGTTCAATGTCTAATCGAGTCCTCTTCGTATTCAAGACATCAAAATTTTAATTTGCCGGCTCCAGCGAACCAAAAACGTGTCTGCTTCTGTGTCGGATTTCGCAAGTCGGCAGTTATGACGCATATTTTGAGCGACAAACAAATTAAACACGGTTTATTTTAACGTTACAAGAGCATCATAATCTAAGGATCTAATTTTTTTTTTTAAACTAACAATTTAAATTAAATATTTATTTTCCAAATCTGCAGGGAGCCACAGCAGAGGGATGAAAGAGTCACTTGCGGCTCCGGAGCCGCGGGTTTCCGACCCCTGGTATAGGATGTAAGAATAATGCAAGTTTTGTAATTAGTGTGACGATGTGAAATAACGTGGTATTTTCAGGCAACCAATTTATGGTCAGTGTCACTGGTCAGACTGTGCTTTATAAAAACTAAAGACTTGCACAAACTGTACACATGCTGCGTGTGCAAAAAACTGAATCAACTTTTTAGTGATGGTGGGCCAACTATATGGAAGGTTAAAGTTTTCTAGCCAATTGTGTTGTAAAAATGGATGCAAGAAACCTTTAGTAGTATTAATATAAAGTAAGTATTGTTAGTGGTCAAATTATAGGCTTAGACATGACCTTTAAACAGTACAGTACAGTATGTGTGGGCAGAGACTTCTTTCTGTATGGTGATTGAGCTCGTAATGCAAGAATTGTTTCTTTATTTAGATCTTTAAAACCTATATTTCAACTAAATATTATAGTTGATATTATATTTCAACTAAACGTTGGCATGATCTCTCTCTTAAAATTGAACATTCTTGTGCACGGTCAGAGGCTGGACTGTTGGAACCAGGTGGGTTTTATCTTTCCAAAACTGCTGATCTCCTGGGCCTTTCCTACACAAGTCACAAGTTTACACAAAATGATGCAAACAAAACCCAGTGTGTGGTAGATCTGTGGGTGGGAACATGTACAAATCTGGCCATTCTCCTCTGATCTGTCTAGTTGACAAAGCTACAGTAACTCAAATAACCATGTTGTACAACCGCGGTGAGCAGAACGGCATCACAGAACGCACATCATTTCGGGCCACACAGGGTTCCACTCCTGTCAGGGACCCACTTCTAGATATCGTGGGATCTATGGGAACTACACCCAGGATCTAGCACTGGACCTCTCTCTAAATCCCCACTGTTCTATGCACCCCCACCTTTTTTGCACGGACACTTTAATTCTGGACTGTCACTGTCACTTTAACTCTGGACTTGCACAGCACAGTGCCACTTTATACACTATTTACACACCATACCGCACCTGGACATTCTAAGGACACTTTAACTCTGGACTTGCACAGCACCTGGACACTTTAAGGACAATCTTTAAAAACCATACACATTTATGTATATGTATATTTATGCGCATATATATCTATTTATTCAATTCAATTCAATTCAAGTTTATTTGTATAGCGCTTTTTACAATAGACATTGTCTCAAAGCAGCTTTACAGAACATAAACACAGAGCAGAAGGTAAACATAATTAATGATAAAGGAATTAACGAATAATAAAAGAAATAAGAATTAACAGAATAAAAATTCTAGATTATTATTAGATGTATATAGTTCACAGTGTGTATGTATTTATTCCCCTATGAGCAAGTCTGAGGTGACTCAGGCAGCAGTGGCAAGGAAAAACTCCCTTGAAATGGTAAAGGAAGAAACCTTGAGAGGAACCGGACTCAAGGGGGAACCCATCCTCATATGGGTGACACTGGGGGTGGGATTGTAATATATACAGTCAGTTAAATGTTGTATTGGTGTGAGGTTCAAGGACTTCTGATCTCCTGAGTACCACAGAGTCTAACTGGAGATGTCTCAGGATTCTTAGAGTCGGCCTCGGCTCAGTGGACGTCCAAAGGCTTCGTCCCACAGAGGACGTTGGGAGCTGGTACAGTGTCTGGATGCCTCGGGATAGGTACAAAGAGAGAAGCAGTGGAAAGGGATATGAATATGTAAAGCACAAGAACTTTAAATTAAAGTCCTTAAGAAGATTGGCCATTTGCATCCTCTGATTACATAAAAAAATAAATAAATATGGTAAAACTCAAAAGTAACAGATTCTTATTTGGTCTGAATACATTAATCAGTAAGGCCACTGACAAACAGAAGCACCATTGTTGCTTTAATCTTACTGCTGCCTATTAGCCTAAGGAAAGAAATGAGACGATCTGTTCGAACGACCTTGCTCTGATTAATGCAGGGAACCAATTTTTTCTTTTGTCTTTTATTTTTTTTTTATTTATTTTTTTTTTTTAAATCTAAGGGCCACTAGCAATCATACAAGGACATTGGAGATCTAAATGCTTCATCTCATCTTATTCAGAAGAAAGACAAAAAAAATTAGAAGGAAAGAAGAGTCAAAGTTTTTGGTATCTTCAATTGAATTCCCATTTGAAGTGCTCTACTAATCTTGCTCTCTGATGTATTGCACGGTACGATCCGATCCTCCTGCAGATTTGTCATAATATACGGCCTCGGGTAGATCCATTTCCTTCCTGTCGGGGGCCTTTTATCTTGATCATACCTCTCTTCTTTGCTTTATTTCCATAATTGCCCACAATGGAGAATGCTTTTCCTTCCCTCCCCTTCACCAAATACAAATAATGTCTTATTACTTCACTACAATAACCGACTAATCTTGACAGGCAGGTGAAAAGAAACGTACACGGCATCTTGACAAGCTATTATGCACGTAATAGTTTGGCCACCCAAAACATCATGCACGATAACCTCTTGTGATTCCAGTTATTTTAGACATTAATAATTATTGCTATGCTACATTTAGGATGTCTGTGATCAGCATCCTGGGTAATAGTCATTATCACCGGTTCAGATCCCAGCTATGACACGTGCTGTCTGAGGCTTTTACGAATTTGACGCCATGCTAATTGCCTGTGACCTTCCTTTAAGTGGTTTCACAGAGAGTAAGGTAAGTGTTAACAACTGACTCGAACACTGATCAGGTGTTTTCAACAGGCCTTGAATTTCCTTCATGAATTACAAGTGTGTATCACCTACACTGGCCTCTTGTAGCGCAGTGACGCAAGAGCGTAATGGAGAATGGTTCGAGCAGCAGGAAGCATTTCCTTAGCAAGATGAAAATACTACAGACTGAAAGCCAAAAAGGCCAAGTAGAATAGTACAGTAGTTGGTGAAAAGTGCACGATGTTGCACAAATGTTGGGTATATCTATAGATAACTCTGATGGTGGTGAACATTCTAGAGGGTGCTGTGCCATTAATAAACAAGAATCATCAATTAACTTGAATGCTCAATGCCGATTTTGTCAGCCAGATGTCCAAATACAACTAAAAACGACAAATAAAACGATTATTTATATGGTGAATGAAAAAATGTTGACCGGCTGGTAGTCACGGTGCTGCATCAGGATATTATTGCCACTTCATATCATATAATATCTTATTCATTCCTGAGCTTGAATTACTCTGTGTGGAGATTCAGTGTACGAGTTCAAACAATCTTGCTGTCTTTAACGCTTTAACTGTGTTTGAATTTTACTTTCGTTTAAACACCAGTAAGTTCCTTTATTAACGGTCAGATCCGACATGGCTCAAGAGAATGGCAAGACATTGTGCTAACTGTGTTGAGCAGGAAATAAGCAAATGATTAGAAATGAGGACACGGTGGTCCAGCTGCTCTAAATCACCATTTGGTGTGAGCGAGTGTGTGCATGGTTTCATTGCAAAGTGGGTTACATCAACAAGAGCAATTATGAACACAGCAACTCAAAGGTTACTTTTGTGCAAATGTGAACGGTAAAAAAACCTCCTGCTTCCATTCTTTAAAGCAAGTTTTTCTTTGCTCTTTGTTCATTTCTGAAGGGGAAATTGCATCGGACCGCAGTATCTTCTGAGTGAATCCGGCTCCTAAATTTGTCATGGTGACTCAGTCCCTCTGCCCTCTAATGAGCTTTATTCGAGCTTATAAAGTACCGGTATGGCCCTTATCGGCGTGGCATGGGTGCCCTCATGAGCAAATGATAAAGAAAAAACAGCATGGGTATCTTAAGACCGGTATTGAAATATGGGTAGAGCAGACGTGTCTTACAGCTGACAAAATATCAATCTGTGGAGCTACGGTGGTTTTACAAGTCCCTTTCCAATAAAAAGGATCAACAGCCAGCCCTTGTGTCTATTAAATCTGCACAGCTATCTACACTGGTATGTTGCATGTACAGTAGTGTCTGACGCATGATATACTTCCCTTCCCAGTCTTGTCCAACATTCTTAAAATTAAGCCCCATGCATATTAGAAGCTATTATGGATGTTCCCATATTTTATACAAACCTTAGCAAAGCTATGATGCTCATAAACCATTCATAAGGTCCTTTTTATACCGTATGCTAGTAACCGATAACAAAGGTCTGAAGAGTCCGGAAGCTTGTTTGGCAACATCAGCACGTTTTAGTTGTTAGTGGTACAGTGTGGATATGAGACCCAAGGCGAGCGTCACTCACATCCCCAAAGATCACTGAAACTTGAGAAAACAAAGGTTTTGTCATTGATGAAGAGTTTGAGTGGACCGCGGAGTGTTGTTTTAACAACACTGCCCTACGCTATGCTTGGGGTTTGACTTTAGATGGGCACAGTACACTGCACAAAATTCGAATTTACACACTTTGTTTTCCCCCAAACAGTTTCATAGAAACAAAGCACAAGCAAAAGTAAATATATATATATTTTTATTGAGATTAAATAAAATAATAATAATAATAATAATAAAAAAACGTCTAATTTGAGACACACTGCCCTCTGAACATGTATATGAACACCAAGGTCAACTATCATTTTTGCCAACCATTTCAGACACTTGGGTTTGAGATGAAAGATGAATGAGATGATGATTCAGAATTTCAGTTTTTATTTCTTGATATGGGGGGCATGGTGGCTTAGTGGTTAGCTTCATACCTCCAGGGTTGGGAGTTCAATTCCTGCCTCTGCCTTGTGTGTGTGGAGTTTGCATGTTCTCCCCGTGCCTCGGGGGTTTCCTCCGGGTACTCCGGTTTCCTCCCCCGATCCAAAGACATGCATGGTAGGTTCATTGGCATCTCTGGAAGATTGTCCATAGTGTGTGAGTGAATGAGTGTGTGTGTGTGCCCTGCGATGGGTTTTCACTCCGTCCAAGGTGTATCCTGCCATGATGCCTGAGATAGGCACAGGCTCCTCATGACCTGAGAAGTTTGGATAAGTGGTAGAAAATTAACGGATGAATGAATGAATTTCTTGATATTTACATCTAAACGTGTTCAGCAACTCGGAAAATGGCAGACCAGCCAATTTTAGGTGGGGAAAAGTATGGGAACAGATAGTGTTACCATCTCAACCTGGCGACCCATTGACATCAACAGACTTTATTTGTGATCCTTTAGCCGTTTTGAACCACAGCCTCTTGCAGTTGTTTGTTTTGGGGGTTTATACCTGAAATGTTGCTCAATTGAGTTAAGGTCTGTCGATCGACTTGTCCAGTCTAAAATCTATCCATGTTTCATAGATAAGTGTGTTCTCGATCATGAGCAGATCCTTTCTTCCTCCACACTTCTGGCCTTTCCAGAACATTGGTAGCAGTTAATCTCCAGAACTTTTGTGACTTATCTGTGTCTCTTTGTGAATTCCAGCCTGGTTTTCTGATTCTTCAGGAGCTTTACTTCTGCTCTAGGGAGGTTGGTGATGTCACTGACTGTTTGTGGGCTGTTTCTTACGACTCCCACAACTTCTTTTTGTCCCATATCTGGTTGATAGTACACCAGTGGTTTCTGTCGACATCCAGCGCTTGTGTAATACCTTTTCTGGCTTACTTTTCTTCCATAAACAGCTCTCTGGTCTTCCTGTTGGTTTGTTCTTTTTAAAAACAAATGCAGCCTTTAGAGTTCAAACCCATACGAGTAGAAACACCAACTAGTTACCACCTTCAACATCACCTTTCAATTTCCTACAAGGAACTTAATAATAGAAGATGCACTACTACCTTCTTACTGTTAATTATAATAAGGCGTTTGCTTATTTATTAATATGCCGATAACTGACTAAAGCATAGGGGACCGAGCTGCACAGCTTTGTACATAAATTCTGTCCGCTAGCTTTTACTCATTTAATCTCTTTTGCAAATTTTAATGTAAGCAGTCGCAAGTGATTTATAAAGTACTAGCTTTGATAAAGTTCTAACATAAAAGAAAAAAAGGCTGAGCTCTGCTTTCACTTTGGGAGCACAGTCTATGCCAAATCTCCTCGTCAGTCTTTATCTAGGAAGACACACGGCTAATTTCACGGAGAACATCCACCACTGCCAGTCAAAGAGCTAATCAAGTCATTTTGCATCCCATTAACAAATCACTGCTCCATGCAGACACTTTAGGTCTGTAAGTACATTAATGTATGCGCTAGGCATGTGCTGATGATGGATTATTAGATATGCAGCACTGTTTTACATGCATCATTTTGTTAGCATAGTATTCCACTAAGACGGATGTGTAGATGATGAGCATTTCTTATAGCCAACGTTCTTTTCTCTTTTAACTTTTTTGTGTGCTAGAAGTGGTTAGCATGACTAGTAGAATGCTAGCTGACTAAAGGGGCCTTTTTACACCAGGACCTGGACCTGTGTTTTCTCTGATCTGATAGCTATCTGATTTTGTTAAAACTGTTCCATTTACATTAGGCCACATACTGTAAATGCGTCTCGGCGAATCGGATATCGATCCGATCTTTCTACTCTCGCCCAAAATGCAAATGTATTTGACCTCATTTCCAGGGTAGTTTTGGTGTATGCGGTTTTCTGAATGCAATCAAAAAGATGATGAGAAATTGTTATGACGGTTATGCTACAAAAAACAGCATTTACTGTTTGCTGCATTTTCGCTGGCGGCAGCAGCGTGTTTTAAGACCCAATGAGACACCTGGGTGAAAGATCACTCGCGAGTGACGTACTTCTGTTTGGGAGGAGTATAGCGCTGACGTATGTGGCCTTGAACAACCACATTCATTTATACCTGTCCAGTTTCATCTGAAATGCGTCCCAGACCACCTCCGGAAGGGGTTTGAGCGATCGGATTTATATCCGTCTCGAAAGCGTTTCGGAGGGCATTTAGACCTGACCGTCGGATAGCTATCGGATCACAGAAAACCGCATGAAGTGACCAGATGTAAAAAGCCCCAAATTGCAACATAAAATATTAGCTTTTATTAGCAGTTCATCATACAAGTTAAACTAGCACAGTTTTTATGCAACAGGGCTTATTTTGTGAAGTACAACACAACATGTAGACATTCAGGATTTTATACGTTACTGAAGACCTGCTAAACATTCCGAGCTCTGCCGTGCATAAATATAGAGATTTTATTAAAATAATTCCAGCGGCGGCTCTGAATTCTGAGTACTTTTTTCACTAAAGCAACAAATCTCACGCTGATCCTTTCATACGCAAGGGCAAATGTGTAAAGTGGCACCAGCTCTGAAATTACATTTCTTTCTACTGCGTCCAGGTCTTGTGTTCAAATATCACCTGTGTAAGTGACACCTTTAATCCACAAAACAGTCCAAACACAACTTGTTTTAAATGAGCCATCACTGGGATATAGAGTCATAAATCATACCTTAAAGAAATAATTCCCTCAGGAACCACAACCGCAGATACGGCCGTGAAGACAATGTTTTAGGTACAGGGAGCGTTTGTTTTAACCATGTATGCCGATAAGTACATAAACACAACAAAAAACACAAAACACTATGGATTCTTGCATCAGGTCCACGCTTATGTACAGTATGGTCCACAATGTAAGGCTTGTTTTATCTATATTTTAGTAAAATCACCTCCCAACCATTTGAGAATGTTGGTGCTTTAGGGGCTTTTTACACCTGGTCACTTCCTGCGTTTTCTGTGATCAGATAGCTATCCGATGGTAAAAAGACCAGGTCTAAATGCGCGAAACGTTTTCGAAATGGATATAAAAACGATCGCTCAAACCACTTGAGGAGGTGGTCTGGGACGCATTTCAGATGAAACTGGACAGGTGTAAATACATGTGGTTGTTCAAGCCACATCAGCGCTATACTCCTCCCAAACGGAAGTACAGTACGTCACTTGCAGGTGACTCGCGAGTCGTGCATCGCGCCAGAAACGGAAATGAGGTAAAATATATCTGCATATTGGGCGGGAGTAGAAAGATCGGATTTATATCCGATTCGCCAAGACGCATTTATGTGGCCTAATGTAAATGGAACAGTTTTAACAAATCAGATAGCTATCGGATCAGAGAAAACACATGAAGTGACCAGGTGTAAAAAGGCCCTTACATGCGGGTTGTTTACAATCTTTACAAATGTATAGGATTTTCAATTTCTAAATTTTAATTGCTTTAGAAAATAAAATGTATACTTTCAAAAATGACATTAATGTGGGGCATTTAATTGGTTTAAGGAACACCCAATTTGTTTTATATTCACCATTGAACACGAAGTCGAAAACATTTCATTTTTGAACATTTACATTGTTTAGGCTTTTCCTAAAAACAGACTAAATAAATAATTTTTCATTTGTTTATTTAAATATGTTTTTAATTGTACATTAGTAAAGACCAAAAACCAAAAGTCTAAAGAGCTTTAAATGTTAAACAATGACATGTTATTGTCATTAAGTTATGTTCTAAAATAATTTTGCAGGTACTTCACATTTTGTTTTACAAAATAAGGAAAAATATGAGCTTTAAACTGACCTTAGTGATTTCAGGCTCAGCAATTTTTACTCTCAATCAATATTACGTTTAAATATCTGTATTATTTAACCAGAATCCAAATTCCTGCATCCTGCAATTTTAATTACGTACGGTATATAAGTAACGTATACTGTAGATGTAGTGAAGGGTGTGTATTGAATATCATTTCGATAGGATGTAATGAAAATAAGGTATGGAACAGAGGAAGGGGTTTTGGGAAATGAGCTGTGTTTGGTTTTAGGCCATTTTCTCTGTCTGTCTGATTGAGCGTTGCAGTTTCCCAGACTGTTTGTGATAATTTTACACGGTACATTTTGCACGTTCACAACAGGCCACCGTCTGCAGAATGCACATTACAAATGAGATCCATTTGCAAGGTCGGTTTCAATGGGCAAACATTCCACACACACGGTAGGTTGAAGTGTGTGTGTGTGTGTGTGTGTGTGTGTGTGTGTGTGTGTGTGTGTGTGTGTGTGTGTGTGTGTGTGTGTGTGTTTCATCCTGAGTCTTGGAGAAGGATTATCAGCAGCACCCAGCATTCATTTGTGTTTAGGGGTTGAATTCCAGGAAATGGATCACATGGGCATCTGGGAAATTGTCCATGTGCGTGAAGTGGGTTCCTGAAGTAAATAAATGTCTTGATTTTTATTTAATGTTTTTTTTTTTTTTGTTTTGTTTTTTTTTGATAGTGTTTTTTTTTGTTTTTTTAACAATTCAGTCCTTAGGTGAGAAGAAGCTTCTATCCTGGTAATAATATTGATTTATATAATGTTGTATCTATGAAACCGGGGTTCATAACACCACAGACACGTCCACCACCGATTTTACCCCGCACACACAGGATTCGAGGCACTGATCAGAGAGATGGCAATTTTAAAGGGCTCGCTCGCTCGCTCACTCTTTTTCAATCGCAAAATCCTTCCACTGGAACATTCACTCACTACAAAAAATTCTACAGTGCACTGCAAAAAGCAGGGAGCTGACTACATCGAATACTCACTCACTATCTGAACGAAATTAGTCTCCGCCATCTTTATTTACAAACGTAAATAGCTTATTGCCATTTACATTAGTGATTTTTAACTTCATTCGATGCTCTATACACAGTTTACTTGTGTTTTTTTTTGTTTGTTTGTTTTTTTTATAAGATTTGAAATTTTTCTAACTAAATTCAAAAGTTTTTTTTTTGCCCCTGTCTGAAAACTAGAGCTATTATTTTGTAGAAATACTACTACTACTTCATTATTAATGTATATCTATATGGAGGGATGTATGTAAAGTATGCAGATGTGCTCTCGATCTCACAAACACCAGGGATACCCTGCCGTCACCGAACAACGTGGACACCTCCCCAGGTTTCAGCTCATTTATTTGCTCAAAACGATTTTTAAAATTGATTCCAAGAAAGCTTTCAGAAAATTCAGTACTGACAATCGGCAGGTGAAAATACCTGCCATTATTCTCACAAGGCAGACTTTGCTAAAAGCTCTGAAAAGATGCAGTTTGACTGACAGGGCAGAGAAATAACCGCAGACGTTTTCCCATTGCCCGAGCACAAGCGTGCGAGATCTTGTTTGCTAACCACTGAGTGCTTCTCATGAAACTTTTTACTATTTTAGTTGAATTTTTCTGAGCTCAATGTCTTGCTCGCTGAACAACAGAAGCATTGAAAGCTGCAGCCAGAGCAGTGCACAAAACATTATTTTCAGAACTAATCCAAGTGGGGGACACTATGGCTTAGTGGTTAGCACGTTTGCCTCACACCTCCAGGGTTGGGGGTTCGATTCTCGCCACCGCCTTGTGTGTGTGGAGTTTGCATGTTCTCCCCGTGCCTCGGGGGTTTCCTCCGGGTATTCCGGTTTCCTCCCCGGTCCAAGGACATGCATGGTAGGTTGATTGGCATCTCTGGAAAATTGTCCGTAGTGTGTGTGTGTGAGTGAAATGAGAGTGTGTGTGTGTGTGTGCCCTGTGATGGGTTGGCACTCCGTCCAGGGTGTATCCTGCCTCGAAGCCCGATGACGCCTGAGATAGGCACAGGCTCCCCGTGACCCAAGAAGTTCGGATAAGCGGTAGAAAATGAATGAACGAATGATAATCCAAGTGAACTGGAAGGGTTTATCACAAGTCGCTGAAAATTGGACAATCGTGTTCTCTCAAAATCTCAAGCATATCATTTTTACAAGGTCAATTAGGATAAGGATAAGTCTGTTGCGTTCTAATTTAAGAGCCATGTAGGTAAGCAGGTGAGTTCTAAGGCAACAATCCACACTCAGCAATCACAATATGATAATGAATTCTAGAAACTTTTAGCAAATTATGTTTTTGCAATTTTAGCCGCATTAGAATTTGACAGTACAGGAAATATCGCAAGCGCACCCTTGTGCAGGGAAGGACATTAACAACAGTCCAATATGAAAGTCATAAATGATGTCGAAGGAATAAATCAGTCGATGATTTCGGCTTAAGAACGTGAAAGAGCGGCCCAGCAGAAATGCAGTCAAGGCCGAGTCAGAGGAAAGGATTAACTATTCATAGAAGAAATGCTTCAGTGGTTCATTAAATTAAGCAATGTTCTGTGTTCCGGAGCGTTCCGATAACTTTGCGTCAGTTCGTCACCCGAATCTGTTGTCATTAAAATGAGACGTTAATTACTGCAGGGGGAGAATTGTCCCTTGCTTTTTTTCCCCCTTTAACTGTAAATGCCAGTGTTCATCTTTAATTACTTTGAAGTTAAAACCGTAACCGTATTTTTAAGGCTCTGGGAAAAAAAAATTTCCCCCACCCCAAAGAAGACTATATTAGAGCTGTGAAATTTAATAAGAAGTCTTGGGAAAATGCTTCACCTTCATTTCCTTATCCTTTTAGTTTTTTGTATGTTTGTTATAATGAACAGTGGTGTAAGGCAGTGACAAGTCAAACTGTCAGGTTTATTAGGACTAAAACTCCACAAATTATCAACCTAATCTACAACATGGGTCAATACACCAATAGAGCGTAATAAACAAAGGTTGTTCGTTATTGAATTTAAAAAGACTGGAAAGTAGAAAAAATGAACGTATTCGTTGTGAGAATCAGAACGCACTCGCAGTGGAAGAAACCACAACATTTATTTGTCTAGTACAAATTAACATCATATACACCATTGTCAGGACTCTGGACTTTGGCCACGTGCATGTGTTTACGTTCCTCGTCACGTGTCTGCCCCGCCTTCGTCTGCTCCTCCCTGTCTTCACATCTGTTTCCCATTGTCGTTACTCTGTCTATTTAACTGTTCCGCTTTGCCTTGTGTAGCGCGGAATATACTGTTGTCTTGTCCGGTCTTTAGTCCGTGTCCTGTTTAGTGTTCTTTTGTTATTAAACCCTGTTTATTTTGCCATCCTGCGTTTGGGTCCGTTTTTTATCCCGCGTTCGTGACAACCATCTTCATCTACAAACTAGCATTAACTTTATTGTGATTTAAATATAAAATGTCTCCGATTTAAACATCTAAACAGAAGAGGTGTCAACACTAAGAAATCAAGCCAAAAACAGGACAATGGAGAAAAACAAACTAAACTGTATTGACCTTAGGAATCACGACGTCCTCAGAGATGGAGAAACAGCGACCATTCTTAGCCTTATACGAATGTAGATCTATGTTCATTTACATACTGTACTACTGATATTCATCAGGTAAGTCTCTATCTAGTTCTACTACAGTATGTTTTATTCCACGATTAACACGTGCATCTGAAAAACCCTCAAAACAAACACGGAACAGGTGACAACCATGAGAAAACAAACCCAAGACAGGAAAAGGAAACAGAAAATAGAACAAACTGTATTTGCCTTGCCTCACTGGCTCAGAATGGGGAAAAAACATCAGTTGTTTAACTAGTAAACATTTCAATCTTGTTCAGTCTGTTCTGTACAAATGCCTCTATAGAATCCTCTATAGAAACATTTTACCGAATGATCGCAGCAACGCTTATTACCTAGTGCCTCTGAATGCTGGAATGCACTCTGCTGGCTGTCCGTCAAACAACAGGGCAGGGAAGCACACAGGACATGGCAACATTTAAAAGCTGAGAGTAATAGGGCAAGTCTCTACTCAAACGAGTTGACCATCACAGAGTTGGCACAAAGCTGGCACCAATTCAACACTCTACGTCTCACCCCTGACCTTACAGTCTGCCAGAGGGTAAATCGCGGTCAAACGTCTCATCTCTTTTCAGTCTGTGTGAACAAGCAGAACTGAACTGACTGGCATGATAAATATGTCGGAAATGGAAATCGCCAAAAAGTCATCTAGGGTTATATACAGTCGATCGTTAATGTGTACCATCTTTTACCCAAGTGTAACTTGGTTACGTTTTCCCATCATGTCTTATTCCCACGTGATCACTAACACTGCTTCTGTACTATTCCGTAAATAATGAGTTTGTCATGACCAAGGATTCCTTATTTCTATAAGAATTGTTCTAACCAGGGGTGTTGACGGAGCAACGGATTTCAATTCATTCGTTAGCTTGCATCAAATCCACGTTTGTAGTCAGATTCTGCTAAGCAAACAAACTTGAACGTGAAGATTTCGAACCCCCAACCCAGGAGGTGTGAGGCAAACGTGCTAACCACTAAGCCACCCTGTCCCCCAGCTTTCATATTTATTATCGAAATATTTATATTTCTGACGAGTGTCTTTACAGTGCAATGTCAGGTGATAACCATTTTACAAACTAGGAAGTACAAATTTCACCTAGTAAACAACTGGCGTGCAAAACGATCGTTACGATTCAATGGATATTCAAATTGTCTTTTTTTTTCCTAGAAACTTTCTGACCTGCCTCGTGGAGCAAAATATCCATTTAATAACACCTTAATTGGTGCTGTTTTCATAATGCAAGGCTTTTTCACCACTTAAATCCCAATTGTGATGTCTGATCCTGAACCAGCTTGATATTTGGATCAGATTTTGTCTTAATTGTATGTTGTTTTTAATGAAAGTACCAAATAAATGAACATTTTAAATTGTTTTTCTTTTTTTCTTTTTCCTTTGAAGGTCCTTTTAGTTCTCTGCATCTCTCTTCTTTTGCTGGCATTTTCTTTTAAAGCCAAAAGCATCCCCACTCCTTCGCTTCTCCTCGCTTTTCCTCCAGTGCATCTGCTTCTTGACCGCAGAGTTCAATTAACAGAGACAGTCTTTTTCACAATCACTCACCAGTGACTCGTAATGACTCTGAGGGCAGAATAGCGATCAATAAGTCATGTACACCTCGCTCTGACCAGCTTGGAATAGAAAGGAGCAGAAAAACGAATGACACTTGGTGAAGCTCAGTGAAGAACCTCTGTAGAATGTTACAGAGTAAACAGAAATTTATGGGTAATGCTTCGTTTCGGTTTGGATATACAGTATAAAGGACTATTTGGATCACATAGCTAGGTCTACTTTTCGAGTTCAGAAATCTGTTTGCTTTTGTAGAAAGTACCAATACGTAGTTATAAACCTCTGAATATGACTTGTGTTAATGTTAGTTTACTTCATGTACTGTCTAAAGCACTATTAGGACGGGATTAGTTTTGCGTGGGGACGTGGAGTAATGCAATTTTACCTCAGGATGTCTGTAATATTAATTGGCCAATTCGCACGGGACAAGACATCTCATTAAAACTAGCAGAAGTGGGAGGGGTAACTCGCTTTACGCACAACAGTAACCTCCTTGTCGTCATGTGCGTATGACGTTGCTTCCTGTTTCAAGCGCCTCCATGCTTGCAAAACGTGCCAAAAACTACTTTTAAACAGGAAATGACTGAATTTTACCGTACATATTTACAGCGGGTCTTTTCGAACGGGATTAGTATTAACTGAGGTAATTTTTCCGGACCTTCTTACAGAAGGTAAAAGTCGCCGTAATCTTTACTGACATTGCCCGTAATGATTACCGAGATGGCGCATTCGGACGGGACTAAAATCACAGAGAAGCTCTGGTAATAATTACTTTACCCCCACGTCCCCACGTAAAACTAGTCCCGTCCGAATAGTGCTTAAGACTTACATAAACCTGCAAGATCCCATTCTGCCTGGTGACTCGAACTTGTCACGCTTACACGTTTACTCTATTTTATACTTCACTTTAAAGCTCTCTTAATGAACAATATTTTTATACCACATCATTGTTATTCTTCAACCCGATTGGTCACGATGTTAAGTATTAATTCCCCTTTTCCACCGAAGCAGTTTGAGTGCAGGTTCAGAGCCTAATTTAGAACCAGTTCTTTCTTTTTCGACAGCCAAAGAACCGGCTCTGAACCAGGAAAAGTGGTTCTTAAGTAGTACCAAAACGTTGCTGGTCTAGACTTAAGAACTGCTTGTGTCAGGGGCTGTGGGCGGGGCTACTGTTAGCGCATTTGTACCTTAAGTATACTAATGTTTAATACATTTTTACTTCAATATGATCAATTATCAGCACACATGATAGTAGGTAGCTACATGCTAAGGCTAATTTTTTTCTGTGTTAATGATAAAATAATGTTATGTACTTTCTCGATTGCAACTTCTGTTTATATAAATTACATGGAGCTGCACGTACGTGTTGGACTCGCCACGTTTGGATGCCAATGTAGGTTCACAAAGCCATGAGCATTAACAGTAAAGCAACATCTGCCATTGTTGATGTTGTGTTAGTGTTTGCCGCTGCTGCGCTAACATTGCTGTGTAACGTGACACGTACACAGTGACATCAGATTCGGCTTTGTGATGGCTCTCTAACCGATGGAAAGGCAAACCGGTTCTTAGAAGGTTCGCCAGTGGAACCAAATTTGAACCAGCACCCGGTTCTTTTTGGTGGAAAAGGGGTATAAGTGACCATTAAAAAGCACTAAGTCATCAACTTCACGCTCATCTGTTTATACCTGCTTATAGCAGTAGATGATTAAAGGAAAACGTATCACGTGTGATCCCTGACATGAAACGTTGTCGTAAATGGAAAAAGTTATGAAGTCGTTAAAAAAAAAAAAAATCCTGTTGTATAACAATACCGTGCTCCAGTCTCACTGGGTTACATCAAAGGTTTTTAATTATTTTTTGCCTATAACTGCTTATGTCACCTGTTTCATTCTTTACTCATAGCCTGACCATTAAACAAGAAAAAATGCAATAAATATTACGTAGAAATGAGGCTTACAGCTTATAGGCCACAGGCATGTGCGACTACGTGCCACAACATTGATCTGATGTATGCTAACAACAAAAGCTTATTAAAAACTTAGCATGTGGCATCAGCTATTCTAACATCAGTCCTTATGTGCGCTGGAGTTTATACTTTAAGGTATAAAGGCACCCCAAAGCATCACACCTTAAATGTGATATTTCAGACTGTTGCAATTTCAGTCCAGACCCGAACCTGTTCCTGTGCACAAAATGAGCTACACAAAGACATGGTTCTGTTATCTAGAGGAAAGGACTAAGGTTATTACAACAGCAAAGGCAAGATTAGCTCGATATTAACGTTTGCATACTTTTGGACATACATTAGTAATGTAATAGCTGTCCATTTATAACCAGAGCTTACTAACATCGTGTTCAGATGTGTTGCTATATGAATGAAATATATTCCCCCAGGAGTTCACTCTTATCTAGAAAAGGCCAGTGCGGGTGCAGGTTTTTATTCCAGTCGAGCAGGAGCCACACTCGATTCCACCTGTCTAATTAACTGCTCTTGGCTTTTAGAATATTGGGAGGTGCTGCTTTGTCTTGGCTGGAATGAAATTTGCACCCCAGTTTCTGGCCCTTTCTGGATAAGATTTCCCAGCCCATAAAATATCCTGTTTGGATCAGTTGTGCAGCGGAGAACATTGCTGCCTCATAACTCCAGGATTGATGGCTGAATCCTAAGCTCATTTATTTTCTGTTTAGTGTCTCACATGTTCTTTCCTGTGTATAAGGGTGCCGTAGTTTCTTCCCACCTCCCAAAAACATGCTTGGCTATTCCAAATTGCCTTTAGGTGAGAACTTGGAAGGTGACTTGTACCCTGTGCTGCAACAAGGATCCTTGGCAACCCTGAGCAACTAGGACAGGCGAGTCAATGTGATGAACCTTCACTTAACAACGAACGTATAAAGTTCACCCAGCGTATATTCAGCCATATTTCAATTCCGCGTAATACTGTATATGAACAAAACTAGCTTGAACACTGAATTGAGAATCGACTATGCATCAGTTAAGCACAACTATTACAGTATGTGTTTCTAAAATCTTCACCTCAAACGCCAGAGGATGCAAAACTCCTCCTGTGTACCGACAGATATCAGATGCAAGTGTTCTCATAGTGCTGTGTTTGAAGACAAATTTGAGAGGTTTTGACACGCGCACACACACGCACTCACACACTCACTCACACACACACACACACACACACACACACACACCCAACACATGCTACTCTGGAACTCTTGCGATGCTGAGCCTCCTAAGGTCACTTGTGTCAATCAAAGTCTGCTATCCCAACTGCTAGGGCATCGGTTTCATGTGCAAAGCATACGGTTAGTGTTTAGCGCATCATGTAACAGCCTGGCTCTGGTGCTTATGGGACTTTAGTTACATACATCTCTCTCACTCTCCCTTTCGCACTCTCTCTACTGTGAAGTGCAATGTCGATGAAACCATTTTAAACGTATTCTACTTTTTATTTATAGAACATGTGACACTGTTTAAAGATAATGAGGTTTCATTTTCTTCCTCCATATTGAAAACACCAGTGTTCACTTAACTATTTCTTTTTATTCTGATTATATCGTCCTCGTACGGTGTTTAGAAAACGTCCATATGTAAAAAGGCCCAAGTAGATATTTAGGGAAACAAACACTTAAGGTGTAGACAACCGCAGATGGTGAGATGCTTGCAATTTGCACATAAGCTGTCATAAATATAGCCGTGTGTGTAGGAGTTATGGACTGTAGGATACAAAATAATATTCCAGAAGACTAAAAGTTTTCTCATTTTAAAATGATCCCGAAAAACGATCCCTCTACAAATGATCCCGACCCCTTTATTTCACACTACTGTAAGTAGACACTATTTGAATGAAATATCTAAACACATCGATGGATCTAATGGAGTCTGAATAGATACGTTGCTTCGTTTTATTGCAATTTCATATATGAACGTTTTAGCTTAAAACATATTAGGAATAACGTTGGGACAAAGTTTAAAGCAACTGAATGGTTTATTTAGCTTCTTTTTTTTTTATAACACACAAAATAAAACCAGGGCTTTCAGTGATGAACGCTTCTGTTTATCGAAGCCGTACTGAACGCACGAGACCAGGATTCGTCTCAGATATCAGTTGACACGGCTGTCATCGTCTCTCTTTAGCCGAGTTTTCTGACCTTCCCTCATTTCTTACAGTGATATGATGGACAGGCCGCCGTCAGCAGCCTGCAGCGGCTTAGATTAGAAATTGGATAAGCGCTTACTGATGCTTGAGTGGAGATCAGTCCAAATCCATTTAGACTGGAAGACATGTGGAATGACAGGATGTGAAAATCACACTATGTTCTGCCTGACATAAAAAGATTCAAGCATGTGTGATATTACTGCTGGTTTTTTTCCACATGTCATTATTATTTATTTTTTTGCTATAAATGAACAAACCGGAGTTAGAAACAATGAAGAAGAAAAAATGCTAAGGTTGGATGATTGTGTGTGGATCATTTAAGTTGACCTTCTGTTTCCTAGTGAACAGGATTGTTGAACAGCTGGGAATCGAATTTCCTACAACATACAGAAAAGTATTTGAGTCTAGTTCATTCATTCATTCATTTTCTACCGCTTATCCGAACTTCTCGGGTCACGGGGAGCCTGTGCCTATCTCAGGCGTCATCGGGCATCGAGGCAGGATACACCCTGGACGGAGTGCCAACCCATCACAGGGCACACACACTCTCATTCACTCACGCACACACTACGGACAATTTTCCAGAGATGCCAATCAACCTACCATGCATGCCTTTGGACTGGGGAGGAAACCGGAGTACCCGGAGGAAACCCCCGAGGCACGGCGAGAACATGGAAACTCCACACACAAGCTGGAGGTGGGAATCGAACCCCCAACCCCGAAGGTGTAAGGCAAACGTGTTAACCACTAAGCCACCGTGCCCCCCTAGAGTCTAGTTAACTCACAAAAATTATAAATAATGTTAGTGTTGTGAGAATTTGACAGCTGACATCTTATTACAAACTGAACTGATTTCAGTAATATTAGCATATTAGCAAGTATCTTGGAGCTGGTCAGATTTAGCTACTATTTCTTATAAGATTACAACAAACCGAATAATTGTTATTAAATATTGGACATATTTTCCTAATCTTTAAAATCCTTTAAAATGCTCATTTCCTCTTGGCAGGTCAGTTTGATCCTTTCTGGAAATTGTCTGCAAAGAGGATAAGAAAATAAATAAATGTGAAGGTTTAAATCAAGACATTCACCAAGCACGGTTTACAGGTTGTACCCTCTTTAGACTTGATCTTTTACCAGAAAGTCGAGTTTAAAAATAAAGAAATATATTTTCACCTCACATTTGTGGAACATGATTGGCTGAACAAATTATAGGCATAAAATGACATTTTTTGTTAATCAAATGCCTTAGATCCTATTATCAATATCAAATATACGTCGCTACATCATGCCGACTAGCTGAATATAACGTGTAGCACTTTTCTAAACGTGAAAAATAAGTCTAAATCTTTGTTGGCTCCAGTGTTGTAATGCAAATACTTCATTACTGTACTTAAGTAGAAATTTCACGTATCTGTACTGTACTTCGCTATTTAAATTTATGTCAACTTTCACTTTTACTCTACATTACATGGATAAAATGTATACTTTTACTCCGTTATCTTTCCACTAAGCTTCTTCGTTACTCGTTACTACAAAATTAAATCAGCAGAAATGTGTGTGACTGCAATAAGGGAGGTTTGGCGAATCACTGCTCCTAGATCGCATTACGCTCCGCATGCTCTATTTCAGCATAATGTTGCCAAAAGGAGGCGGAAGCACAACTGAAACCGCCATGGAAGCACCTACTGGAGGACCTCCCGTTATCGTAGACCAGGGGTGGTCAACCAGTCAGAGACCAAGAGCCACTTTTTTACCGTGTTACCGCAAAGATTCTTTCTACCGGACAAAGTGCCTCTTATGCCTACCGAAAATCACTGTAATTTTACTTTTACTTCAAATACTTAAGTACATTAAATATCAGAAAATGACTTTTGATACTTAAGTACAGTAAATATCAGATACTTTAAGACTTTTACTTGAGTATTATTCTAAAAGGTAACTTTCACTTCTACCAAAGTTTTTGTTCTAGTACGATACTTGTACTTTTACTCAAGTATTGCTTTCTACTACTTTATACAACACTGGTTGGATCTAAAGCCCTATTCGGACTCGACTACTTTCCTTCTCGGTGACTTAATTTCAGTCCAGATTGACCATGTTGTGTTTTTCTCAGGCCTCCTGTGAGAAAATTACAGGCTAAATTACCTACTGTGTTCCTCCAAACTCAGCAGTCGTCTGATCACCACCTGATTTTCGATGTTGATGTCACCTTGTTTCAGGGGGGAAAAGAAAGATGTTTGTCTGCTGCTTCTTGCTGTCCCTTAGCACGCATATCAGTGACCCTCCTCCGGAAATTTAAACACTTCTTAGTCACAAAAAGGAAAATTGGATGCTGCTTGTATACTCCGATTTTATTGTATTTTCAAAAGAAAACTGAAATAAAGAGGCAACGTTTTTTTGTCCTCTTTGAACAGCCAGCACATATTCGAATGCTTGGATGGTACGCTGTAAATGGAGTGTGATCATATAACCTTGTGACCCTTACACAGGGGTCGGCAACCCACGGCTCCGGAGCCGCAAGTGGCTCTTTCATCCCTCTGCTGCAGCACCCTGTAGATTTGAAAAATAATTGAAATTTATTTTATTACAGTAAGTTTTTAAAAATGTCATTCTACATTCTAAGATTACGATGCTCTTGTAATATTAAAATAAACCGTGTTTAATTTGTTTGTCGCTCAAAATATGCGTCATAACTGCCGACTTTTTTTTGGTTTGCTGCAGCCGGCAAGTTAAAATGTTGTCATGAATACGAAGAGGACTCAATTAGACATTGAACATTTTATTTGAAAGTAACCTTCAACCCAGCGTCTTTTTAGTTCAAACTGTTCAAAATATTTTTGTTTGCTTGCAGAACTAAGATTTAGTTTACTCGGTAGCAGTTCATTGATTTCATAAAGGTAAAAAAAACAATATATGCGTTACACCCTAACAGCTGGTTTCATAGGCAATACTGTGTAGAACCTTCTAGAATTATTTTGAACTATTTTCAAAACATATATATATATGTATATATATATATATATATATATATATATTTTTTTTTTTTTAAAATAAGATCCTCATATACCGAATACCCATAATTCACTTAGCCACTACACTACCCCCAGCAGGACACGCGGCTCGATTACTCTCACCTGTGTCTCATTTAACCTCCGCAATATATCTTCTAGTTTTCGTTGTCATTCTGCCGAGCATTTGTTGACGTGTGCGCAGGAGTCTTGCTCGTAGTCTGGATGTTTTTATGCTTTTTCCGTTAGTCAGGATGATGCTTCATGTTTGCATTTGTTTTGTTTGTACTTTCCACTTTATCTTTACAAATCCCAGACAACACTGAGTAGAGCACCGTTTTAGACAAACTGACGTGGCCTTTCTTTTTAATGTGGCCTTTCTCTCTGTTATTAATAGTTTTTATTCGAAACCAAAAAAAAACAAAAAAAGTCAAGGTTATTAGGTTATTATCGTTTATTACGTTGACTTTCTCCAAGTTTCAAGTTTGTTTAATGCCCCATTTTGGCCTCTTAAAAGGCACTCTTCCAAGAAAACTAGGTCTAAACAGAAGCAAGAAAGTCTAAAGAGCTTAAGTTCAAAAGCGCAAAAGGTGCCCTTGCGTCAGCGTCGAGGCGCCTCGACCCTTGCACGTGTAATTAACTTCCTGAGGTCACCCCGCTTGCACTGACTTGTACGAGCAGCTCCCTGAATCTCTGGATGAATCCGGCAATATGTGCAAAACAAGCGTGCCTCCCCCAGGCTAAACAACAAGCTGTTAAGAAATTCTGTGCTTGTGCATGGAATATGAATTTGGTGTTTTCCAGCCTCAGGCTTCAAGTCACCTTAGGAGAAACACCGGTCCGAGCAGGTGCTGAACTGGAAGGTGGAAGAAAGCAGACCAGATGCTAGATTGTCAGTGGGAGATTCTTGCTTTTAATCACATTTCTTATTATGGGAAGGAATAATAAGTGATTTCTCAATTCTTGTTTCCATTTTTCTCTCACTGTGTTCATGTTTAACCTTGTTGAAGTAATTTGTGGGGTTTTTTTTTTCTGTTTTGTCTTTCTTTTTCTTCTCCTCATTAATGTGAAATAGCGAGTCAAGGAAGGTAGAAAAGGTTAAAGAATGTCAGGCTGGACATCTTGAATGTAAGATTAGCAGCGTATTCTGCAGGCCTTGTTATTGGATCAGGCAATCAAACGCTGGAGTTTGGTTTGAGGTCATCTTTCATGTCTGAGAGTTTATTTTGGTTTTGTTTTATTCAAATTGGCTGTTTTCGTTGACCGCATTTTGAGGATATTATACAATTTTGAACAAAATGCTTCTGCTCAGTGATCTAAACCCATTTTAAATGGTCTTTATTAAGTGAGCATGAGGTTTTGTATTATTGCAGTTAACGTCGTGCCACCCACAGAATCCAATTTTATTTTATTTGTACAGGGCTTTTAACAATGGAAATTCTCACAGCAGCTTTACAGGAATAAAATAATTCAGTAACAAAATGGTTTTCAATTTTAATTTAAAATTTTCCCTTACGTGTGAGTAAGAGGTGACCGTCATGAGGGAAAAACTACCCGAGATGGTACAGTATGAGCGAGAAACCTTTAGAGGAACCAGGTTCTGTACAGAAGGGAAACCCATCTTCATCGGGTGACACCAGGAAAGTGGGATTATAAATCATTTTCCTTCTATGACTATATATAGATAAGTTTAGTTGTGTAAGCAGGTGCACAAGCACTCACTGGATAATTTGTGTTTGTTAAAATCCCAGCTGTTTCTTAAATACTCCAACCAGCCCGTCTGGAACCAACAACTGTAACCCGGATCAATTCATTTAAAAGAATGTGTAAGTCTTAAGGTATCAGTCATGTACAAGGTCAAGGCCATAGGGCATGCTTTTGTGTTGGAGTTGTAAGCAGAGCAGGTAAGCTTGAAACCTGCATCGAGTTAGTTAGGTGTTCAATCCGAACACTCCGTGTAGCTTTGGTTTCTGTGCGGCAGCTCAGGATGGCCACCACTTTATAACGAGTAACACTAGGCGGCGCTACACAACCACGACTTTTAGTCACTAGACTCGCGTCTTTCCATATGATGTGAACGTTAACTGAAACTCTTGACCTGCACCTGCATGATTTTATGCATTACGCTGTCAGATTTACTGTTTGTCTGGCGTTGCGCCTGAGCGATGTTGCCGTCAGCCTTAAATGCAGCACACTGAGCCATTTGTCATTTCCATTACTTTTCCCATAGACAATCTTTACCTGCCAAGTCAAGTTAGGAAATAGCCAGTAGTTTCTAGTTCTTTCTAAAACCAATGCCTTGGTTAAGGAGGAAAGTTTATAACTTCTGCCGTTTCCTGTGCACTTATCCTCTGAGAGATGGATGCGATGTAGATTCATCAACACTCAAAGGCATCTCCAAAGCTTAGGAGTGCCGGAATAGCGGAGCTGACTGCTCAGGCTCCACTTAGGACAAATAGGCTCAAGAAGCATGAAATGTTAAGGTTGTTTTATTATCCGTTTTTAGGCTTTCACACAATTTGATGGTTGGTTGACCAAATTCCTCTATCCGTACAGATTAACAGAGGAGTTTTGAGGCCTGTCTTGAAGACTAAAATGATTCAGTCCTTTGAAATTGGAATGTCAGGATTCAGACCGTTGTTTACGTTCCGCAAGTTTTACCATCATAAATGCTATTATTCCACCCTCACAATTGGTAATTTGGAATAATTAGCAGACAGAATGAGCCTGTTACTCCGCTTAATATTACTAGATCTATTATCTACTAGATCCAGTTTTATTGCATTAACGGCACCGTCGGACGTAACAAATACTTTACAGCGTTGCGTATTAATGTATCCAAGCTCGTTTGATAATCATGTCAATGAAACGTCCATGAAGTTTGCAAGGAAATCAAATTAACCAGAACTCATTTGCAGCAGATTCTTGAATCCAGTTCATCATCCTTGCTTCTATATCGTTCCACTAGAAGAAATAAGTTGAGTCATATCCACATGGTCCGTAGGAATGATAAAAATACACAATATATAAATAAAATTGTTCTATTTGAAATCCAGTTCACTTGGCAGAACAGTAAGAGTTCATATCCCTAACCAGTCTTTCCTCCACATTTTTTCTCATTATTCTGTTTCAAGGGATCAAGGGATCACATGCACTATTGGATCACTATAGATGAAAGGCCATCTAGTGTGTGCCAGCAAATAAGGCTAAGTCATGTAGCTATGAACATCCACAATAACACAGATCACACGCTACACGGAGAATGAAGTCATGTGGTCTAAGTAACACCACATTTCTGAGATTTCAAGAATTCTCACAGGGGCTTGAATATCAGGGATTTTCATGGACTGAAAGTTGAAACTATTTTTCACGAATCAAGCGTTCAAGGTTGGACTCAAACGCAGGGAAGTTTAATAAACAAGAAAGGTGGCAACACAAAAGGAAAAAAAGGTGAATCAAACGAACATGATAAAAAGGAATAAGAACGTTTTTACGATTTGTGTAATTTGGGTTTTCAAACCTACAAAAATGGTCCAAAACACAATCTATATTGTAGTAACAAACAGTTCTGGGGCAAGAAGGACAAACAGGGTTCTCAAAGGCAGAGTAGAATCAATAAACTGAAAAAGCAAGCAAGAGAAGATTCACTAGTAATAAAGAAGACTTAGAAATGTCACAGTGCAAAGGACAAACGCAAAATAGAATATGTTTGGCCACGAATTAGCAGGAGCTGCAAATTTGAACACAGACTTTATCTGTTTCATAATTTATGATATGCATCCTAATCTCTAACTACCACACACAATAATAGTAATAATAATAATAATAATAATAATAATAATAAATGTAATGAGTAAAGAACAGGAAGCTTCTATATGACCAGTGGTGGCTCAAGTGGTTAAGGTTCTGAGTTGTCGATCGGAAGCTCTGGGTTCTAGCCCGAGCACCGCCAAGCTGCCACTGCTGAGCCCTTAACCCTCCTTGCACCAGGGGGACTCCATTATAGCTGACCCTATGCATGGACCCCAACATCCAATGTTCAATCATTCATTCATTTTCTACCGCTTATCCGAACTTCTCGGGTCACAGGGAGCCTGTGCCTATCTCATGCGTCATCGGGCATCGAGGCAGGATACACCCCAGACAGAGTGCCAACCCATCACAGGGCACACACACACTCTCATTCATTCACACACTATGGATAATTTTCCAGAGATGCTAATCAACCTACCATGCATGTCTTTGGACCGGGGGAGGAAACCAGAGTACCCGGAGGAAACCCCCGAGGCACTTGGAAAATATGCAAACTCCACACACACACAAGGCGGAGGCGGGAATCAAACCCTGACCCTGGAAGTGTGAGGTGAACGTGCTAACCACTAAGCCACCGTGCCCCCACATCCCAAGTCTGGATATAAAAGTAAAGTTTGTCCCTGTGCTGTAATGTATATGCGAAAAATGAACTACTTTTCTCCTCTATATAGAACACGAATAAAAAAGCAAGAATAGCATTTAAACAGGAAGGACATTAAGATTCTTACCAAAGCAACACTGGATCAATACAGTAAAATGTAATCGTTTACAAGGTTCTGTACTATCCATATCACAACAGGTGGAAACTGGCTATTGCATAATGATATTGCTGCCTCTAGCAATAGCGAGTTAGCGCTTAATTTAGACATACAGGCGAGTGAGATATTCATGAGTACAGTTTACAACAATATGGTTCACATAAACAATCAATTATTAGGTTCAGCAGCTGCTTTTAGACTTTCTTTACAGATTAATTTGGAGTAAATGTGTTTCAGTGCAGATGAACATAATGTGGTTGAAGGAGATTAAGTGAAGGGGGGAAAAGATGTCTTCAGAAAGACTTCTTTTGAAAGAAGCATATGGCGCACTGGACCATCTTGAAGAAGATGAAGGCTGTGCAGTTATTTAGATAACATTTTAGCCTGCCATAATTTGCATCATTATACTTTTAAAAGGATATTGCTAACATTTGATTGCTCCATATAATAGTCGATTACCACAAAAGAACATCTGCCAGAGGTGTCATTACTGTCCAAATGGATGTCTGATGAATGGGTAGCGATGTCCTTGGAATCTGAATAGGACGATGTTACTGGATAGCAGATTTACTACTGAATGGTCTTTTTATTGATCCTAAAAAGGTCAAGGGTGGATCTGGGATATTTTGGGTTGAGTGTGCAGATAAAAAAAAATGCCAAAGGTGGCATCAGTGTATCTAATGTGACTGCGGAGACGCCGCCTACGGGTAGACAAGACGCGCTTCTTCTGCTGAAAGCTCCACTTCACCACTTTACTTGGTGTGGGCAGCAATAAGGCACATGTGAGCTTCAATGCCTTGGCAGCTTTTCACCTTCCAGCAGGTCGGGGGAGTATAAAAGGGCAAAGCAGACACAGGCAGGTGAGCAAAGTTTCTGGGAAACACGTGCTGACTCATGCTTCATCTTTGCTTCGTCTTTTTTTTTTTTTTTTTTTTAACAAGCGCCGGTGACAGCGGTGAGGATTACACTTTCCAGAAATGCTGCGCCCCACCGAGCTTCTCCGGTCCCGCCTTGCCACCGCTAATCCCGTCTTGATGGCCACTTTGCCAGGAAGCCAGCGTGACAGCATGCCTCTCTGTCACTGCTCAATGGCCCAACAGTGGCAGCTTGGTCGTTGGGGCATGAACCTCTGTCCTTCTGATCAGTGTCCCAGAACTTTAATCTTAGTCACCATTAGAAACTCTCTCACTCCCTTTCTACCGCTTATCCGAACTACCTCGGGTCACGGGGAGCCTGTGCCTATCTCAGGCGTCATCGGGCATCGAGGCAGGATACACCCTGGACGGAGTGCCAACCCATCGCAGGGCACACACACACTCTCATTCAATCACACACTACGGACAATTTTCCAGAGATGCCAATCAACCTACCATGCATGTCTTTGGACCGGGGGAGGAAACCGGAGTACCCAGTGGAAACCCTCGAGGCACGGGGAGAACATGCAAACTCCGCACACACAAGGCGGAGGTGGGAATCGAACCCCGACCCCGGAGGTGTGAGGCGAACATGCTAACCACTAAGCCACGGTGCCCCCCCATCAGAAACTATACGGTTAATTTTGATTTAAATATATATATAAACAATAACTTCCATTAAGATGTCACTTCGAATCACCTCACACTCCCTAAATCCTTTGCAACTCTTGTTTCATTTAATGACGCTTTGTTTTATGAGCTGTGACTTTTGGGGAGCGAGCTTGAACGGTTCCAGCTGTGGCGCGAACATCCTGGTGCCACCAAACATCTGGAGGACTGGACCACTTTTCACAGAAACATCTGGCTGAATGTTTGTCGGGTAAAGAAGCTGTTTCATTTGAGACCCGCATTGTGAACAAAGCATCGTCATCAAGGGATTTTTCAGTGCTCTTTAAACTGTAAAAAAAGTTTTGTGGCTAATAGGAATAAAAATATTTCTTTGCTTAACCCTTGACTACGGGCAGACCAGCGTTTTAAAAGGAAACGAACATGATGACTTTAAACTTTTTTTTTCTTCATTTTAAAGCCTATTCAGAATTTAGTTAGGCATCTCATAGGTGTTCTAATTTTTAAATAAATATTAGACATGAGAATTGCTTTGCCAGGGGTAAAATCCTTTGCACATGTGATTTAATTGCAGGCAATGGCATTGGAAATGTGATAAACACCTTAATGGGGTCACAGGTCACAGTGAACCATTTGAAATGTGCTAAAATGTTTTGGTTGGTTGAACAGTGGATATCTGGTCTCTAAATTGGTTTTATACAACATTAAGGCATCCTTATAAATTTTGCTCTTAATGTAGTTAGAGCTTAGAGAAATCCATCAGGCTCTATATCATGCTCCTGCACTATAACCTTGGATGAAGAAGGAGACAGGAAGAGCAAGCAATGCCATTTCCCAAGCTGATTAAATATTCGGCGCTGGGAGAGTGTGAGCAAATATCCAACTATTAGCTGCAAATAGAGGTACGATTCAAGGGGAAAAAAAAGTCACTTCGCTTTACCTTTCCTTCCCCACGTGAGAGCTCCGTCTATTCGACACATCGAGATGCACGGCTGTGAATGTCACGCTCTGAACGCGGAAATGTCAAAGAGGACGAGGGCGAGGCGTGAAGCGTGGTCTCCCGAAAGCAAATGCATGTGGAGGATCTTATTACTCTGAGATAGGTAAAGCAAAAATAGCTCTCCGATATCACCATTGCCGTGGTAAGAACAGTTGAACCTTTTAAGAGTCTTCGAATGTTTTTTAAATGCAGTATTAAAGTAAGGTAAAATCAAAAAAGCTTTAGGTCTTTGGTGATATGAGTGAGTTTTTGAAACTAGGCACTGGCTCAGAGATATCTCTTACCCGCACATTTCTCGGCAGCACGCGCAGATGGTTAGCATCAGGGCTGGCATTGCAAGCCCTCTGAGATACAAGAATAATGATTCTCCTGAGCACAGTAGACAGCGCAATCCTGACGTGTCCAGCTGGAGACGCCGGCGCCTCATCCGCAGACTGAAGGGGATATCCAGTGGCACGGAGAGACGGCCTAAAGATGCCTCACTCTGTCTCACCATCAATCATCCGCTATTCCCAGCCGACAGGGGTTAATAATATTGTAATAATATTAGCCAAAAGAGCATTTAATAGAGCAATACTTATTTTTCCTTACTTGTACAGATAACCTGAGAGATATGTGGAACAGGATGAAGTTCAAACAAAACCAAAACAATTTTAAGTGACATACGGCTAAGCACGGTGACCCGTACTCAGAATTTGTTTCTCTGTGTTTAACTCATCTAAAGTGCACACGCACAGCAGTGAACACGCACATCGTTAACACACACCCAGAGCAGTGGGCAGCCATTTATGCTGCGGTGCCCGGGGAGCAGTTGGGGCACAATCTTAGGGTTAGGAGTCAGACTCCCAAACCATTAGGCCACGACTTCATTTTAATGAAAAGAAACTATTTATTTATCATATACACAACTATAGAGTACAACACTTTCTGTGCAAGCAATGGGAATAAAAATACAGAAAATGATCTATAAATGTTGATCAGTGGCAGAACAGCATGAACGAAGGGTAGATTTGTGCAACATGTTCAAAGCATCTGCTGAATGCTTGTTAGTGTGTGGATGCACGTCCCGTCAGCGGTTTTATAGACACTACACTCTGGGACCATTGAGATCCTTAGCCCAAAACTTTGTCAACATGATAAAGAATGGGGGAGTGTGTTAGAGACGTCAAAAAAAAAAAAAAAGGTCAAAAGTCGAACCACCCTTACCTACTGCACCTTTGACGTAATTGGGTGCAAGATCTACAAATGTATACAGAAGATAATAAATTTTGTTGTATTTTATGTATTCTAATATGCTACTGTATATGCAAAATGTTATTCAATATTTTATTGATATTACTATTTGTGACTTTGGTCTCTTAAAGCTACCCTTAACAGATGGTGGGGGTAAAAAAAAAAACAAATGAACGAGATGAAGCATCCTCAGAGACATCGAGGCTGCCAGACACCAGCACATTACAACAGTCCAATCTGGAGGTTAGTACAGCTTGCACCAGTTTCCCCAAATCATCCAATTTATAAAATCTCATGCAGGCGACAGACGGGGGCAAACATACTGAATGAAATGACTACAGGTCAGTGCTTACGGTGTATGCTTTCATTCGCCTGTCGATAGCAACCATCTGCTTTCTTTTGACACTTGTAAACAGACCAGAGAGTTGCAAATTGATTTTTCAGCTCCTTCTGTCCAATCAACCGACCACCTCGAGTGAAGGGATTACCATTGGGTACTCCCAACGCCACGATCAATCCCACTTGTGCTCTTTGGCCTTTTCTATTAAGGGAGGCTGAGGTGTGGAAACGGCGTTTCTGTGAAATGGGTCAACGCCCCGAGCTGGGAAATCCCCCTTCACAGCATGTCGATGTCCTGTTCGATCTCTGACGCAACACGTTCCCTCTCGAGCCTGCGCGGCCCTGCGAGTGCTGGTCCAAGGTAAATGATGCGTTACCAGAAATGTCTACACCCTGAGGAGACTGAGCGAGAGAGAGAGACAGTTTAATGACAGTTTAAAATCTTGTCTTGTTTTTCTTTATAATACTTGGTTACATTTAAACTTTTAGTTAGTAAGAATATTGCACATAATTTGATAGACAGAGTGACTCACAAAATTCGGTAGTAAGATATTTTGCTAGCATGCTTTGGGTCCACTAATTCAGTGAATATATTTTATTCATTCATCTCATCCCTTCAGTGCAGGGTTCAGGTTCTTCTGGCAGCTGCTGGCCAAAACCTAAATAAGACACTAAGCAAATCTAACCTTCTGCATAAGAAATTCTTTTTAGCTTTTTAATTTATTTTAACAGCTTAGCACAACATTTGTATTTCAGCATGTTGTTGTCAGGGATCAGCCCGGACTTTTGGCCATGCGCTGTTGTTGTTGCTGTTGTTGTTGTCCCGTGTCTGCCCCGTAATCGTTCACTCCTCCCTGTCTCCACACCTGTTCCTAATTGTCTCATAGTTTTATGTATTTAAATGAGCCGAGTTGCCGATGGCAGCGCAGAATCATTAGTTAAATGTAGTCCTTGTTAAGCGTCGTCATTTGTATTTTTTTTAGTTATCTTCTTTTACTGTGTTGTCTTTATTATTTATTAAACCCCTTTCATTTGAAGCTATCGTGCGTACGGGTCGGTCTCCCTCCTACCCTGGTTGTGACAGTTGTATACAGTACGGTGTTTGTCAGTCAACGTTCTTCAACCAGAACCTCGATCGTGCTAGTCGTCATCACCGCTATTGCGAGTTACTTGCTAGCAACTACTTCACTCATCATGGAGACAAATGAATGGCAGCTAGTTAGCATTCTGTTAAGATCAATACTCGTGAAACAATAAGAGTCTGTATGTCAGTTTCACTGTGAGCAGACGTTTAGACAAATGAAGAAATCATTGAATCCAGTTTTGGTGCTTTGGTGCATGTTTCAATTCAGAATTTTTTTTTTTGATTTACAGTTTGTGAATGACTGGCTTAGCGTCAGTGTTCATATCATATTATCTCTCTCTCTCTCACTATCTCACTCATATACCCACATCACTGGGTTATTTATTGCAGCTCACATGCTGGGTTTAACCTGTTTGGTCAAGTAGTTGGGACACTGTGACCTAAATTGAGGTAATAATACAGTTACCAAAAAAAAAAAACTAAATAAAAGTAGATGCTTTGTGTCAAAATTAACTTTCTGGGGTTTTCACTGTACTGTGTGCTTGTTGGAGTTAAACATTTAAAAATTAGATTTCTTTATGAGCCAAAATCTTTTAAACTGGGTTGTAGCACAGCACATTGACCTGTCGTAATTTATTACAGCCAAACAGCCTTATATTCCCATACAAGTAGTGTGTGTATGTGTGTGTACATATATATATATATATATATATATATATATATATATATATATATATATATATATATATATATATATATCCGAACTACCTCAGGTCACGGGGAGCCTGTGCCTATCTCAGGCGTCATCGGGCATCAAACATTATATATATATATATATTTAATTATTGGCTTAGTGGTTAGCACGTTCGCCTCACACCACCAGGGTTGGGGGTTTGATTCCTGCCTCCACCTTGTGTGTCCAAAGACATGCACTGCCTCCACCTTCTGTGTCCAAAGACATGCATGGTAGGTTAATTGGCATCTCTGGAAAATTGTCTGTAGTATGTGTGTGTATGTGTGAGTGAATGAGAGTGTGTGCCCTGCGATGGGTTGGCACTCCATCCAGGGTGTATCCTGCCTCAATGCCCGATGATGCCTGAGATAGGCACAGGCTCCCCGTGACCCGAGGTAGTTCAGATAAGCGGTAGAAAATGAATGAATGAATGAATATTTAATTATTTTTATTAAGAAATTTGAAAAACTTAGATTAAACTTTTTACTTGTCTTGCCTTTTTTTTTGCATCCATTTAAAACAAACATGTTACAAAGGAAATATGATGAAATTTTTGACCTGCTAAAAGTAATTGTGTGGTAAGACTTGCGTACAGCTGTAGATGTCTTTCAGCCGCTCCCTGTTTGCCGCAAATGATCGTCCAATCCACATATTTGATTTTGGCCCAAGTTTTTACTCCAGACGCTCTTCCTATCACAGACCTTCAATTTTATCCGACCTTTGGAACGAGAGAGAGTTTGCTGCCTGGGAATCAAACCCAGGACACTGTGTTCAGAAAAACCAAGTAAGAAGTCTTACAGTACTTTTAGTAAAAAAAAAAAAAAAAATTATGAACTTATGTTTTTTTAACTTACTTTATGATCCGGCTTCTGATCCTGCACTTTGAGTTGATTTCAGATATTTATTTATACATGATATCGAGTTAGCATGTTCTAGTGAAGTATGTCTGTTTTTACGTTCACTCTAGCATGTCTACAGTCTAGCAATATAGTCATTTTTCCCTAAAGATGGGTTAAAAAAAAAACGAGACAACATTAGATTAGATTAGATTCGAGTACAAGGCAACGAAATGCAGTTTAGGTCTAACCAGAGTGCAATAGCAGCAACTGCAGGATATACAGTGTTTACATGAATTAAATGAGTTAAATAAAGTCGTAATATAGAAGTAATTTACAGATGTGTGTGTACTATGAACATAATATACAGATGGTTATAATTATAACTGAAATTTACAGAACGATGTAACAAAATCTATGGCTATTACTATAAACAGTAATTTACAGATGTGTATGTACTATGAACATAATATACAGATGAATATATATGTACTATGAATATAATATACAGATGAATATATATGCACTATGAATATAATATACAGATGAATATATATGTACTATGAATATAATATACAGATGAATATATATGCACTATAAATATAATATACAGATGAATATATATGTACTATGAAAATAATATACAGATGAATATATATGTACTATGAATATAATATACAGATGAATATATATGCACTATGAATATAATATACAGATGAATATATATGTACTATGAATATAATATACAGATGAATATATATGCACTATAAATATAATATACAGATGAATATATATGTACTATGAACATAATATACAGATGAATATATATGTACTATGAACATAATATACAGATGAATATATATGTACTATGAATATAATATGCAGATGAATATATATATGTACTATGAACATAATATGCAGATGGCTATTAGTATAAACTGAAATCCTAAACCTCTCTTGGTTTAAAACAACCCATGCTTGGTTAGTCCATATTATGTTCATCAAACTGGGTTGCCAAATCGACCCGAATTGGATTCCACCAGCTATTTTCAGCCCTTAGAGTTTAAAAGGATGCTGATTTATTTATTTTTTTTTCCCCAGTCAACCAGGTAACTCTGGACGACCGTCAGCCTTTCAGTTTGTCTCTTCCCTCGCCTGTGTCGTGTTGTCGCCTTTTTCAGACTGCATTTTCTACCTACGTGATCTCCATCGAATAGTGAAACTTTCATTCATGTGAGCCTTAATTGCATATTAGAGAAGCTACGAAGACCGTCTTCTATTGTAGAGGAAGAACATTGAGGCGTTCAGGCAGTTAAATGGTGGGTGGTTAGAAAAAGAAGAAGAAGAAGAAGGAAAAAAAAAAGGAAAGTGCAAGCGATCGGAAGCAAATTGCAGACAGACCAAAGAAAGGAGACACAGCAGATGTAATGTCAGCCATCCCCTGACAACATCTGCCAAGTGCTGAAATTAAGCTAGAAGACATCAAGGTGTGCTGGTAAATCGAGTAGGGATACTTTTATGCAGAACCGCGATTAAGGAAGGAAGAAGGGAATAAATCAGTTTTCCACTAAACGAGATGTATGTTTTGCTGTTTCTTTCACGACAGCAGTGTGGGCCATACTGTCAATTTCCAGCTGTTTATATCCGGTCCTCTGAAATGCAGCTGAAAGCAGGGAGTTAAATGCTGGAATAAAGGCACTCCATTGCAAGATGAGCTGTCCAAACTCTCGAGACACTCCGTTGCTTTAGAAACGAAGCATCCTTTTATATCACTATTTACATTTTATATTTCTTCTGAACAGGGTCAGTTATATACACACACTGTGTGCGCTAGTAAAAGTTTTTAATTTATTTCAACCTGAGTAAAAAGTCTTGTGTTGAAATATTTACATGAATCTTATTTATTTATTTATTTATTTATTTATTTATTTATTTATTTATTTATTTATTGGTGTTCAGTTTGAACAAAACCTTCCATCCATCCATCTACTACCACGGGCAGCAGACTAAGCAGGGATGCCCAGACTTCACTTTCCTCAGACACTTCCTCCAGCTCTTACGGGGGGGGGGAAACCAAGGTGTTCCCAGGCCAGCCGCGAGACATAGTCCCTCCAGCATGTCCTAGGTCTTCCCTGGGGCCTCCTCCTGGTTGGACATGCCTGGAAAACCTGCCCGGGGAGGCGTGTAGGAGGCATCCGAAACAGATGTCCAAGCCACCTCAGCTGACTCGTCTCGATGTGGAGGCGCAGTGGCTCTACTCCGAGTTCCTCGCAAGTGACCGAGCTCCTCACCCTATCTCTAAGGGAGCGCCCAGCCACCCTACGGAGGAAACTCATTTCGGCCACCTGTATCCGGGATCCGTTCCTTTCGGTCATGACCCAAAGCTCATGACCATAGGTGAGGGTAGGAACGTAGATCGACTGGTAAATAGAGAGCTTCGGCCTTGCCGCTCAGCTCTTTCTTTACCAAAACAGACCGGTATATCGACCGCTTCACTGCAGAAGATACACCGATCCGCCTGTCTATATCACGCTCCATCCTTCCCTCACTCGTGAACAAGACCCCAAGATACTTAAACTCCTCCACTTGAGGCAGGAGCTCTCTGCCAACCTGAAGGGGACAAGCCACCCTTTTCCGGCTGAGAATCATGGCCACGGATTTGTAGGTTGGCCACGGATTTGTAGGTCTGCCGCTTCACACTTGGCTGCAAACCGTCCCAGTGCACACTGAAGGTCATGATTTGAGGAAGCCAACAGGACAACATCATCTGCAAAAAGCAGAGATGAAATCCTGTGATCCCCAAAACGGACTCCCTCCGGCCCCGACTACACCTAGAAATCCTGTCCATATAAATAATGAACAGGGAACACTGGGAACAAGTCAGACTTGCTGCCGGCTATGCGAACCAAACTCCTGCTCCGGTCATACTGTATAGGGATCGGACAGCCCTTAGCAGAGGGCCCCGGACCCCATACTCCCAGAGCACCCCCCACAGGTCACCACGAGGGACACAGTCGAATGCCTTCTCCAGATCCACAAAGCACATGTAGACAGGTTGGGCAAACTCCCATGAACCCTCCAGCAACCTGGCGAGGGTATAGAGATGGTCCAGTGTTCCACGACCGGGACGAAACCCGCATTTTTCCTCCTGAATCCGAGGTTCGACTATGGGCCAAATTCTCCTCTCCAGTACCCTGGCATAGACTTTTCCGGGGAGGCTGAGGAGTGTGATCCCCCTGTAGTTGGAACACACCCTCCGGTCCCCCTTCTTAAACAGAACAAAACCTTACGATCCCTTTTTATGAATTTAGATCAAATCCATCGGCAACACACGAAAGGAACAATAGTTACACAACATGGTGTAAGACAATAAAATGTAGGTTTTTACAATAAAACAATATAAATAAAACTATACAAAGACAATACAAACTATCCACTGAAATATTTGACCCAAAGCACGCTAGCAAAATACCCTGTATTGTATTACCGAATTTTGTTCTCAAGTCAAGTCAATAAGCTTTTATTGTCATTTCAAACCATATATAGCTGTTGCAGTATGTAGCGAAATGAGACAACGTTTCTCCAGGATCGTGGTACTACATAAAACAAGGACAGGGCTAAGGACTTGTAAGTAGTCTTAACCACATAAAGTGCAGCTGTGCAACCTGGTGCAAACAGTGTGAGACAAGACAGACAAGACAGTGCAGGACAAAAGACAGTGTAGACAAAGAGTTACAAGACGATACAAAAGATGCAATACACAAAAGACAATAAACAGAAACAGCGCCGACCGACCGGCGTAAATATTGTATGTGAATACTGAATGTTCAAACAATATTTCGTGCAGTAACATTAGAATGAACACAGTTTCTTAGCAGCAGGTCCTTTGGATAATATATATAATTGTGCAAAAAAACAGCAAATGACTGAAATATTGTATCGTATCTGCAAAATGGCTGAGATATTGTACAATATGTGCAAAAACAGCTGAAATGTTGGACAGTTTGTGCAAAACAGCAAAAAAGTGTGCAAAACAGCATGTAAACAATTTGATGGATTGTAAGCAGCATGTAAACAGTATGATGTGTCAGTGTGTGTGTTTTGTGTGGGTCTGTGCAATCCATTCAGATGGTGTGTGTACAGTATGTTGTGCTCAGTTCAGTTCAGTTATTGAAAAGTCTGATGGATTGTGGGAAGAAACTATTACACAGTCTGGTCGTGAGGTCTTCTGGTCTTCTGGTCTTCATCTATCTATGAGATTATATTAATCGAAATATACTTAGTGAACACAAGAGATTTGGCAAAACAGATAACATGATCAATAACACTTTTTTTTTTTAAGTAAGAAACCTAGAAATGGCGGAATTTTAATACCGATCCTGAACTTTGACGTTTTTTGAAAAATTTCAGAATTCTAAAATGTATTTCCTAATGTAAATGAGGAACGTCTCAGCCTTTCGATCGATGCCGTTTGAAGTATTCATCATCGAAAAATGAGGAATTCTTTAATGTACTTCTTCTAAAATGAAGTGTGAAGTGCCAAAGTTATAACCTGTTATTAAAATGTTGAAACTGACCCTTTGAAAAAGTCACACACACAAAAGGTCTACTATTGTTGCAAAAACTATTCATTTCTGCTAGATATCGAATCCCGTCTCTCTCTCTCTCTCTCTCTCTCTCTCTCTCTCTCGCTCGCTCGGGTAACTGTAAAAACACATTTTGATTCAATAAGAATGAGGTGTGACTATTGGGAGTGCTATTCAATCATCGTCGCATAAGTCCCGAGGCTGGTTTGTCACACCAATTCAGAGAGATGGATCACGCCTCATGGGCTCTGTGCATTTTTGAATGAAGGAGTGAGCTGACACATCTCCAAGCCAACTCTCCACGGTGACTCCAGTCAGCCTGAGGGCCAACGCTGATGTGTTGACCCCCTGTGGAGTGAATTTATGACACGGGAGAAAATCCTGACCTGACTGTTGATATGTGTATTCTCAGTTTATTTTTGGTAAGTTTTTCTCTTATCTGGCTTTTCTTGATACTGCAATACACAAGAATTGAGTATTGAGGGATTTGGAGACCGATGTGAGAGAAACGTTATTTCCGAAATGTCCAAATGAACATTTTGCACCGCTGATGGTATCTCACGCACACCTCATAGTTGTGAGTCATATTTATATTCAAATAGTGTTTAAGGACCTTGCTTGAAATTGATTCTCTCCACCATGGGGAACTACGAGTTCATCCCAGGAGACTTGGGGCACCTCGATCAAGCCTGGACAGGATTCTGCCTATCACAGGGACAATCGCACACATTCCAGACAATTCTGCCTACTAGGAATTGGTCTTTGGTCTGGGGAAGGAAACTGGAGTACACAGAGGAAACCGTTTGAGTCACAGGGTTTATATTCATATTTATATTCATTCATTCATTCATTCATTCATTCATACATTCATTTTCTACAGCTTATCCAAACTTCTCTGGTCACGGGGAGCCTGTGCCTATATCAGGCGTCATTGGGCATCAAGGTAGGATACACCCCGGCACAGGGAGTGCCAACCCATCACAGGGCACACACACACTCTCATTCACTCACACACTCACACACTATGGACAATTTTCCAGGGATGCCAATCAACCTACCATCCATGTCTTTGGACCGGGGGAGGAAACCGGAGTACCCAGAGGAAACCCCCGAGGCACGGGGAGAACATGCAAACTCCAGACACACAAGGTGGAGGCAGGAATCGAACCCCCGACCCTGGAGGTGTGAGGCGAACGTGCTAACCACTAAGCCACCGTGCCCCCCTGATTTTATATTAACATGCTCATTTTTATACGTTATCTATAATAAGGTTTCAATAATAAAAACTAATTTACAAGGACGGACTAGAACACCATGCCGTTTAAACAAGAAAAATGTGTAGCTGTTGATACTGCGAAGCGTTCTCTAAGGAAACGTTTAACATTTAAAGAAGGTGTCGGTGCTTCCGAAAGGTCACTGCGCTTAAGGCCACAGGAGAATTTTCAGGACAAGGAGCTTTCTGATTTCTCACCAACATACCAGTGTGCTTTTTTTTTTCTTTTCTTCTTACAAGACAAATAGCTGCTTTAAGTAAAGTTCTAACAAGAACTGATTTCTCTCATGACCCTCTCACGATCAGCGGTTTAAAAGTATTGAATAAAATATCAATTAAACACGCGAATAACCTCTTGATTAAATAAGACACTTGGTGCAGCATGACAACCAGCATGCGCTATTAAATAACATCCGTGTTAGAAATCATATTCAGCTTGCCTTATTTCATGTGAGATTAGGTTACGCTCCGTATACGTCTGCATGGCGCACCGCGGATCATTTGCATCATAACAACGGTGCACATTGTCTAACACTGGCCCTGCCTCTGTACCAAACGTGTCCTGATTACTTTTTAAACAAGAGTTGTTGAAGAAAAGTGAGTAATAATATAGCCTGGGAAAAAAAAAACAGATTTGTTATGAAAGTGAATTAGCCTGTCTGATAGTCAATTACCGTCTGCTAAATCAGGACGAGGTCGCGGTGTTGAAAAGAAGGCAGGAAGACGGTGATGACTGCGTGCCATTCCTAAATCACACCGGATGAATCTTTTCTTTCAGCTGATGCGATTTACCAAGGCGCATTTCAGAGAGAGAAGAAAATAAGGCTTCCCATATGATCTACATCGGTGTGATCACAGCTTGGATGTCTTTCACACCCATGGTGGTAGGAGTGTTCTCTAGACTGTTATTCCACACACACACACACACACACACACACACACACACACACACACACACACACACACACACTTATCTGATATAGAGAACCAAAATATTTGGCTCTTAAAATAGAGCCATCTATAAATAAACATTGATTTACTCAGTTGCCATTTTATTAGGTACACCTGCCTTGTGTAATGTACACGTAGGAAAATAAACTTTTTTTTTTATTTTAATGCACTATCTAGTGTATAATGCGTTGCAAAAAAAATCTTAGTGTCAGTCAAAAAGAAACATTCCTTTTCATAGATAGATAGACGGATAAATACGTGTTGTTATTTTTTTTCTTATGGATATACATAATTCCAAAGCCATATTGCAAGTAAATAAAACTAATATGGCTTTTAATCAAAGTTATTTAGTTTGAACTGCACAATCAAACAGGAACGGATTTATGCATACATTTTTTTTTGGGGGGGGGGGGTAGACATAAATTCTTAAATTTTATAAAGATAACTAACTTCAGTAAACCTTGACTCAATCGTTTGAGGCGAGTTGCTGTATTTTTATATACATCAGTCAGCCGATTATGCTGCTGATTTCCTCATTCATGTATTTGTGAGTCAATAGTTCAAACATTTTCCCCCTTTTTTTTTTGACTATTTGTAGATTTTTTTTTTTTTTTTTTTTTTTCTGTGAACTTGACCATTTTTTATGGAGTCTTATGGGTGTCACCAAACACAGTGATTTAAAGATGATTGCTATTTCGGTCATATTTATATGTAGTGATGATTTATAACAAATTTATTCTTATTTCGGAGCTGACGCAATGCAGAACCATTTACTGAAAACCCCACTAAATAAATAAATAAATCAATACATTGTCTTCACCAAAGAAAATGAAAAAAGATGATTATTATTATTACTAGCACTTTGTGCCTCTATTTCTCTCCACAAACCCTCAAAGTCTTGTCTGTGTCCCAGCCTGAAAATTAAGATACATACTCGGTCGCATGGAAGTAAAAAGTTCTGTTTTTACTTCTAGAAAAAAAAAGAAAATTGGTCAAAAAAAAAAAATTCCACCACCACCAAAAGAAGCAAAGACGAAGATTAAGTGACGCGTCATGAATCCCATTTCCAGCTTTGCTCCGATAACAGAAATGATATAAACATGTTTTTCTTCTTCGCCACCGTCGTCTTTTTCAATCCCACCTTCACAAAAGTCATTTGTCGTGGAATTTCTCTCGGAGCCTTTGAGAGGAAGGTCTTTGTTTAATTCAAACGGTGGAAATCATTAGCTGTATTCACATGGTCTGGTGAGCAAAGCCAATCACCTTGCCACTGTTAATTTAGCTCCTCGTAGTTTAACATGGTCTTTGTCCGTTCCGTGCTGACAGCCCGAGAGCGATACCGAGCTGGAAAAAAAATGAGGAGAATAAGAGGAGGATAAAAATGAACACATTTAGTGGCCTCTGGGTCAGTTAATATCAGGGTCCACTATTGAGTTGTTCCAGGGTATTGTGTTAGAGCCAAAAGAGCCTTACAATATGAACCTGCCGTTCTGTAGGTCCACGCTTTGTTCCACCTCTGAAAGGATGTCATAAAATGGAGGAACTGCTTCATTTTTGCATTTGCACCCAACATTCAGAAGTATTATTCGGTATGTGTACTGTACGTGTTAATCCGAGATATAGGTGGGTTTAAAAAATAATAATAATAAATAAATAGCTGCACACTACAGATGATTTGGGTCAGTTTTGCTAATAAAAAAAAACAATAAAACCACGAATCTAACCTTTAAATGATGCTAAAATTAAAAGTGTGAAGGTTTATTATTTTGCAGACGTATTATTAGAACTATCCTTATAGTTTTAATAATATTATTAGTAGAACCTTTTTTTTTCCAAGCAAAATGGGCCAGATTTTAGTACAGAATCTTAACACGAATGCAGAATTGATCAGAAGGTTATTATGAGATGGACATGAATGTGTAGGTCAATAAAACTGTGTTGAGCTTAGAAAATAATTTAGAAGTTTTTTTATTGGTTATTTTGAAAAAAATACTGCAAATGTGGTTTATAAATATTAGAATAATGATATACAACTGGGCGATCTCTTACTTTTTTTAATTTCTTTCTTTTTTTTATTAAAAAAAGTGGGTGGATCTCTTATTTGTTTTTTTAAATTTCTTTTTTTATTTCGATACGTAACTCATGTTGACCTTTTTTATTGCTATAGATTAAGAGGCACTAATAGTACAAATGATTCAGAAATAAAAATTATTCAAAATAAATCTAACCCAAATTCACATTTCTCCCTTAACGACCATGTCAAGTTCACGAATCTATAGAAAATCTAAACAAAGCAGTTACCTTCATCCCAGAGGTCTGTATTACTGTGAAAGTGTCTGCCGCATCCTCTAAACACAGCGAGCGTTCTTGAGCGATGACCTTGGGTTCACAGCCTATTAAAGCTCAGCTCTGTTCCTCACCTCCGCACGCCAACAGGACCAGCTGGACGAATTTCCGTGAGTAACTGCAATCCATTACATTGTTTTTGGTTTTTTCGGATCCAATTTCCAGTCCGCATATGAAACGTAGCCATGTGAAACTGTAATAGTAACTGTGTATTCATGTGCATTCAGTCATTTTTGCCCAGGAAAGGAAATATATTATAGAACTAAGTGCAAATACTTAGAACGATCAGATTTCTAAAATATCGATGTTAGTCAGATGCATGAATTATTTGTTAGCGTACATTTATTTCTATTTGTGAATTTGCTCCGTTTGCTCCGTTTGCTGGAATGTTTCACTGTCTGGGTTTTTTTTTTCTTCCCATTTCTCTTCTTTTTCTCTTTCTTTCTCCAAACTAGCTTACTCCACACAAGGACATTTCGTATGCGTGTGTAAAAGAGCATTCAATTTCTGTCGTGCTCAATATGGACATTCATTCATTCATTCATTCATTCATTCATTTTCTACCGCTTATCCGAACTTCTCGGGTCACGGGGAGCCTGTGCCTATCTCAGGCTGCATCGGCATCAAGGCAGGATACACCCTGGATGGAGTGCCAACCCATCACAGGGCACACACACTCTCATTCACTCACACACTATGGACAATTTTCCAGAGATGCCAATCAACCTACCATGCATGTCTTTGGACCGGGGGAGGAAACCGGAGTACCCGGAGGAAACCCCCGAGGCACGGGGAGAACATGCAAACTACACACACACAAGGCGGAGGCGGGAATCGAACCCCCAACCCTGGAGGTGTTAGGTGACCTGGATGTGTGAGGCTAACCACTAAGCCACCGTGCCCCCTCAATATGGACAGCTTTTCCAAAAATCCTGTTGAAATCCGGAGAAGAAAAGAAATCTGCTCTTTTGTAGGTTTGCTCTGAATATGTCACAAAACGTGAAGCCTTTTGCATTTTCATCAGTTGCTGTGTATTCTGAGAAAGCAACATGTAATCCAAACTTGTACCCAAAAGCAAGCATTCACATGTCAGGATTTATTACAAAAATCTGTTTCCATCATCGTTTATCATATTTTCTCAGATCAGTATTTTTTCTTCTTAGTTCATTTGCTTGCAAGCCCAAGTGTCAGACAAAATATTGTGGTTTGCCTTACATTGTTTTGTCTAGTTTTGATCTCCACAGTGTCTGGCTGCAGTAGATTGGATAATTGGCAGCTTACTTTGGCCCAACTGCCACCATTGGCTGATAAAAGCATGTGGATCTTGGCAGCACTCTTTATTACACAATCTAGATCCAACATGGTCTTATGATTGAAATTTTATGACACTGTGTATGCGCCAAATGGTTGAGGTGGCTGGTTAGTTAGATCAAGGGGCAGGATTGGTTCATTTTTATTTATTTCTTATTAAAAAAAGTAAGAATCCAACAAATTTGCTCCCAGGCTTCGGAATTCCATAAGAAAACAGTAAACAAGTCCTCACGTTATAATACACCACATCCTGGCTAGCTGTCGATCAACGTTTTCTCCGCAAATATCTCAGACCGGAGTATACGCATCCGTCATGTTCAGACAGTTCCAATTTGGCATGGAGAACTTGATTTGTTTGAAATTTATTTCATGCACCACCTCTCAATTGTGGTGTCGGCGTAAACAAATTCCGAGCCGACACTCCGTGACTGACTCGATATAAAACAATCGGCACGAACGGAATAAAATTAAGTCTTTTTTGAAACAGATGTTCTTTTTGTCTTAATACTTTATCGTTTTGAAAACTTTCCATGTGGTATCATGGGTAATTTAACTGTTATAATAAAAAAAAATTATTTTATATATATATATATATATATATATATTATATGCTTAATTAAAATAAAATATTTCTAACAAAAATAATTATTAAATAATAGAATTATTCATGAATATGTGTATGTATATGTATATATCTGGATGCTACTACATATAATATATATACTATATACAATGTGAGCTTGATGGTTCTGGCACGAATGTTCCTGTATCTCTTCTTCAGGTTAAACAGTCTGATTGAGATGGAAGAAGTCCTGGATGATGATGATGATGTGCTCTACAAATGCAGAGCACCAGTGATGTGTTGAGGAGCGACGGAAACTTGTTAAGATCTGGGGAGACTGATGAACTTTTTTCAGTCTGTTCAGGAAGTTTTAAAAAAACATAAAACCTTTTGTGCCGTTCTAGAATGAACTGAAGCATCCTGGTGCCAGGACAGATCCTAAGAGATGTGGACAGACAGGAACTTAATGCTCTACTTCAGGCCTCAGTGAGCTGCGGGTTTTTATCTGTTAAATAACAACCTGAAATTTTAACTCACCAGCTTCACTACCAGGTTCTTTCCTGTTTGTAGAGTGACGTCAACTCAACATGCACTTAAATGAGTATTTGCTTTAGATCAGTTAATACACAGTCTCAGTATTGTAACAGTCACAAGGTTTAACGTAGTTCTGGTATCAGTTCATCCTGGCCACTAGGGGGACACATAGGGGCATGTCCTCTAGGGGATAAAACAGGAAGTTAAAGAGTAAAATTTTAGATCTTGTTTGAAGCTGCCTCATGTTCTTTTGTAATGGTCATATGAAATCTGTTTGAGAAACTTTATTGTTTCCTGCACAAATAGGATTATTTCATGGTGTAGCTTCTGTTCATCTGCTGTGGCTATGTTGGATGGTTATGGACTTATACGTTGCTTACTTAGCTGAAGAAACTTTCTCTTGTTTGTTTATCTACAATCGCATTGTTCTTCCCTTCAGCTATGATAAAGACACATTTCTTTCCATTAGTTGCCTGGGTTACGTATGTATGTGTGGGCGGAGCTATTGATACAGGGGTGGGACCCATTTGGGTTAGGGGCGTGTTTGTTTTGGTGATTTTCAAATGTCGACATTGGCTTTCAAAAATCGGAGACCCTGTCTTTAATGCCCATTTGCCATGCCTATGTTCATGGAAGTCTTATTGAATTGTATTTATGTATATATTTGGGTGGTTTGACTATTTTTGGGATGTGGATATGTTAAACATGTAAGTATTTTGATAATACAAATGAAGCAAGAAACAAAAGAAACGATCCCCTTTTTTATTTCTTATAGCATGAACAGTGCAAAGTAACTGAGACTGTTATAGTATGGCTGAAAGAAATGGTTTCCTATCACTGAGCTACAAAAACACCCAGACGGGCCACTGTCTGCATAGAATTTCCTTGAATCTACAGGATTGAAAGGGAGTTTCTTTTTTTATCGTAATCCTCTTTGTATAATAACCTGGAAATAATTTGTTCTCACATTCATATACAGGAACAGCTACAAATCAGGCCTCTTTAATGCCGATATAACAGACCCGACTCAGCAGACTTTCCCAAAAGACACAAGCTAATTGTCAGATGTCAGATGACTCTGTATTTTATGCATGCTCTCTCCCTGACCCGTTAACCGGCTTTATGCTCAACCTCAGCATTTCCACAGTTTGACAGGTCTGCCAGGTTGCGTCGTCCCTATAGACGCATTTCTTTTTTGCTGATCCATATTTCATTGATCTTATACACGTAATGATATGCTCATTGACTCATAGTATAACATTTAAATTTGAATAATAACATTAGTGTCCTTGCCATTTTAACAAGATGATGACCTACTGGCAGCTGTGCACAGGTTTAAACTCATTGTTTGTGCACTAGTGTAAAAGGCTTCGTTGTTTTTTTTTTTTTTATTTGACCAATGTTTTGTGTGCTTGCTCAAATAATGCAAATTTCTTTTCAACAATAATTTTTTTATGCTTTTAAGATTTTATGCTTATAACTTCATTGACAGTGGGGCATGGTGGCTTAGTGGTTAGCACGTTCGCCTCACACCTGCAGGGTTGGGGGTTCGATTCCCAACTCCGCCTTGTGTGTGTGGAGTTTGCATGTTCTCCCGGTGCCTCGGGGGTTTCCTCCGGGTACTCCGGTTTCGTCCCCCGGTCCAAAGACATGCATGGTAGGCTGATTGGCATCTCCGGAAAATTGTCCGTAGTGTGTGAGTGAATGAGAGTGTGTGTGTCTGCCCTGTGATGGGTTGGCACTCCGTTCAGGGTGTATCCTGCCTCGATGCCCGATGATGCCTGTGATAGGCACAAGCTCTCCGTGACCCGAGAAGTTTGGATAAGCGGTAGAAAATGAATGAATAAATGAATGAACTTCATTGACATGAATATACACATCTGTCCACTTTCCCTTGAACCTGATATCTAATCAACCAGCCATGTGGCAGCGGCACAATGTATAAAATCGTTGGGTTAAAGGACAAGAGCATGAGGTAATGTTCTTTTTAAATATCAAAATAAAGAAAGATTTTAAACTTGCCATGGCTGTTGGTGCTAAATGGGCTTTTTGTTTGAGAATTACATGAGCTCTTCAGTTATTATAATAATAATAATAATAATAATAATAATAATAATAATAATAATAAATTAACACTGTTTCCACCATCAAACTGTTAATATCCAGACTAGTCAGAACTGATGAAGTCTTTAGTAGCTGATAATCACTCTTTACCACTGTGGTGAACAGAAAATCATCTCAGAACCTACAACACGCCAAGCACTGAGGTAGAAGAGATACTACAGCTGAAGACTATGTCAGGCTTCACTTCTCTCTGTAGAACACAAATCTAATGCTGTCATGAGCACAGACTCATGGGCACAAAATGGACAATAGAAGCTTATTTAAAAAAAAAAAAAAGAATAATGCAAGCGGATGCTGACTAGCCTGAAACTCTGACTTCCACATCCATTGAAATACATGGATTGAAGACTAACTAATCTGTAAGTTAAAGCCAAATATTCATTAACACTCATGAACACTTGTTGTATAATTACTTTCAGTATGCAAGTTTTTTAGTGCCTAACACACAAACGTTATGTGGTAGCCTAGTGGTGTTATGGTATTGGTCTACCAATCAAAAGGTTGTGAGTTGGAAACCCATGTCCGCCAGGCTGTCGCTGCCGAGACCCTTAGCAAGGCCCTTAACCCTAAAATAAGATAAAATGAGCTAAAAAAAAATATAATTTTAATGCAAGTCACACTGAATAAGGGTGTTTGCTAAATGCTGAAAGTGTAAATAAAAAAAATGAATATGATAAAATAAAGCTCCTAGAAATTTTCAGTGAGACCATAATAGTGAAAAAAACATCTTGGGATCCAAGTGCATGAACTAGGGGGTACATCTCGCTCTACATTATATCTGCTCTAGATGCTGATGTCTACATAGAGAACATAATAGGGAGCCACGATGAAGTTTAGCATAATATGATGCTATTTATCAAGCTCAAAAAACCACAAAGGAACACAGGATAAGGAAGAGAACAATATGTAGCATGTGTGTGTTTGCGCACATGTACAGGTTATTGACAGGGAGCATCCTGAGTTCCTTCTGACTCACAAGACAAGAGGAATCTGCCAAAAATCAAGTATTCTGCGTCTGCCCCTCGATTCCTTCCCTAGGAGACCCCGATAGCTAACGGAAGTGCTGCAGGCTGATTTCCAGACATTAATAAAGATGTGTACTGCTCCTGCTGTGGCATGATATGCTTAGAAAAAGGAAGAAAAAACAAATAAGGGTTTTGCGAGCTCACCTCACAAGAAGAGCTTAAGGGTTCGGTTTTAAGGCTGGGTGGGTTTGAAAGGGGGGTTGAGAGCTAGCTAGCTTGCAAGTAATCAAATAAAGATGGAAATGGCTGTATTTTGACTGAGCTAGCATAATAATGTATGACAGCATATGGAGGCGGACGCTGGAGTTTTTTGCTTTTGTGTGCTTGTCAGAATGAATGAAGTTATTCCAACAAGTAGCTTGAGATGTCACAGTGACAACAGCTTTTATTACGCTTATAAGGAGAAACATGAATTCAGACTACTACTAAGAATATTCATTCATCTATCCATCTATCCTTCAGTAACCAGTGTTAATTCCCTGAAAATCCGGAGCACATCCCAAGAATACTGGGAATACACACAGTACAAGTTTAAAATATCAGTATTTCCATTTTGGGGGGACACGGTGGCTTAGCGGTTAGCACGTTTGCTTCACACCTCCAGGTTTGGGGGTTCGATTCCCGCCTCTGCCTTGTGTGTGTGGAGTTTGCATGTTCTCTCCATGCCTCGGGGGTTTCCTCTGGGTACTCCGGTTTCCTCCCCCGGTCCAAAGACATGCATGGTAGGTTGATTGGCATCTCTGGAAAAATTGTCCGTAGTGTGTGAGTGAATGAGAGTGTGTGTGTGTGTGTGTGTGTGTGTGTGTGTGTGTGTGTGTGTGTGTGTGTGTATGTGTGTGCTCTGCGATGGGTTGGCACTCCGTCCAGGGTGTATCCTGCTTCGATGCCCGATGACGCCTGAGATAGGCACAGGCTCCCCGTGACCAGAGTAGTTCGGATAAATCCATGTATTTACAATAGAAAATGAATGAATGAATGAGTGAATGAATGGTCTAGCTAAAGCTTGACCCAAATATCATACATCAATGATATGATGTGTTTCTTCATATTAAGACAGATTTAGTGTAAATTTAATGTTAGTACAACCCTGTCTGTCAGCACTGTCTGTCATTCAGAGAACAGGAGAAAAGGTTTTATTTCCTAATGCCTAACAATTCTCATCAGTCAAACAGTAAAATTGAAACATGAAGTAGTGAAAAGTTATGCGTGGTTTAAGACAATGTTTGAGGAAAAGTAGCTTTTTTTTCTCATGTCATAATTCAGAGCTGTGTTGCCTAGTGCTTTTTAAAATAGGTGTCTGGAACTACCTGGCAGCAAACAGTGAAGGTCGTCAGTACTGTACATAAGTGCTTTTTCACCCCAACTTAATTGTACCAGGACAGTGAAAAGGACCTGCTTTTGCCCTCGGACCGCTGAATTAAATCAGTGGATGTTTTTCTGGCCTTTAACGAGAGCAGTGTCTGCCATGTCATGCTTAAAAGCAACCAAGATGTTAGATAACCTAGATATATTTTACTAAAGAGGTACTGACAGTTTTGAGGTTAGTCCCTTTGAGATACAGCCAGTGAAATAAAATGGCAAGTAAATGACTTGACTATTGATGTGCAAAACACACACACAAAAAAAAAACCCTTCATGATGCTCTCACAGACTTCCAATTAAGTTTACTTGCATCTTCACCTTCATAAAATGCACCTCCTGGTGGTCAGGAGGAATTAAAAAAAATATTGTATTTATGATTGCCTGCACTCAGTTGGCAACTTAGTGAATTATTCATTATATTTTTAGAGAACTTTTAGACCCCTTTTGCAAATTTATTAAAAAAAAAAATTCTAGCACCTTCTGGGAGGGACCTAGCAAATGTCAGCACTCGAAATGGTGCTTCACAGCTGCTGGGTTATATATAAGGTGAAAAAGCAGTTTCAGTCAATTCGCCATCAGGGTATAAAACAAATTAGGCTTGTACAAGCTGATGTGTTGAATGATGTTTGACCAAACACTGATCATTCTAGTTCCCAAAGACCATTTAAATTTACTTCTTTTAGCAGATTCTTTTATCTAGAGCGAAGTACTTGTGAAGTTTGTCAATGAATAAATCAATATTGTTTTACTAAATCAGATGCTAACATTACCACCAGTCTAAAATTGTCTAAAGTAGAACTACCAATCATTGATCACCTTTTTCCCCCCAAATGTCCAATCACTGATTACATTTTTCCCCAATGCCCAAACACTGGGCACCTTTTCCTCAATGCCCAAACTCGGTAGCACCTTTTTACCCAATGCCCAAACTCGGTAGCACCTTTTTCCCCAATGCCCAAACTCAGTAGCACCTTTTCCCCAATGCCCAAACTCGGTCACACCTTTTCCACAATGCCCAAACACGGTCGCACCTTTTCCCACAATGCCCATAACTCGGTAGCACCTTTTTACCCAATGCCCAACCTCGGTAGCACCTTTTTACCCAATGCCCAAACTCGGTAGCACCTTTTTCCCCAATGCCCAAACTCGGTAGCACCTTTTTCCCCAATGCCCAAACTCGGTAGCACCCTTTTCCCCAATGCCCAAACTCAGTAGCACCTTTTTACCCAATGCCCAAACTCGGTAGCACCTTTTTCCCCAATGCCCAAACTCAGTAGCACCTTTTCCCCAATGCCCAAACTCGGTCGCACCTTTTCCACAATGCCCAAACACGGTTGCACCTTTTCCCACAATGCCCATAACTCGGTAGCACCTTTTTACCCAATGCCCAAACTCGGTAGCACCTTTTTACCCAATTCCCAAACTCGGTAGCACCTTTTTCCCCAATGCCCAAACTCTGTAGCACCTTTTTCCCCAATGCCCAAACTCGGTAGCACCTTTTCCCCCAATGCCCAAACTCGGTCGCACCTTTTCCCCCAATGCCCAAACTCGGTCGCACCTTTTCCCCCAATGCCCAAACTCGGTCGCACCTTTTCCCCCAATGCCCAAACTCGGTCGCACCTTTTCCCCCAATGCCCAAACTCGGTCGCACCTTTTCCCCCAATGCCCAAACTCGGTCGCACCTTTTCCCCCAATGCCCAAACTCGGTCGCACCTTTTCCCCCAATGCCCAAACTCGGTCGTACCTTTTCCCCCAATGCCCAAACTCGGTCGCACCTTTTCCCCCAATGCCCAAACTCGGTCGCACCTTTTCCCCCAATGCCCAAACTCGGTAGCACCTTTTCCCCAATGCCCAAACACGGTCGCACCTTTTCCCCCAATGCCCAAACTCGGTAGCACCTTTTCCCCAATGCCCAAACTCGGTAGCACCTTTTCCCCAATGCCCAAACTCGGTCGCACCTTTTCCACAATGCCCAATCTCAGTCGCACCTTTTCACCAATGCCCAATCTCGGTAGCACCTTTTTCCCCAATGCCCAAACTCGGTAGCACCTTTTCCCCAATGCCCAAACTCGGTAGCACCTTTTCCTCAATGCCCAAACTCGGTCGCACCTTTTCCCCAATGCCCAAACTCGGTCACACCTTTTCCCCAATGCCCAATCTCGGTAGCACCTTTTTACCCAATGCCAAAACTCGGTAGCACCTTTTCCCCCAATGACCGCACAATGATCATCCCCCATGTCTAATTACTGGTCATAAAGTAATAAAAGTTCTTCTATCCATCTATCTTTTCTCTTCATGTCTTTGAAAAAAAATCATTCTTCTTCCTTTAAAGACCATATTTTGAAATGCAAGCGATCATGTCGCTGCGTGATCAATTAATATGCAAATAGGTCCAACAAAATCGTCTTCGCTTTTGACTGACTTTTGGAACATGCGTTATCTGCTTTCCTCTGAAAAGAGTTGGCGACGCTCTATCTGATTCTGACTTTTTAGATCCCACTCTGTTGAGACAGCTTCAAGATCTATGGCCTTTGAAATCATTTGTCACAACACAATAAGAGGACAGGCTGTTATCATCGCTTTCAAATCTGTATGCGATTCACAAGTCGCTGTTCTAGCTTCTGCTAAGCTCTCTCTCACCTGATCCTAATTTATCAGAATTGTCAATCTGGCTCTTTAAGAGTCTTTTGTTCTGTGAACTGTTTAAATTGTGCAGAAGTGTGCTTATTTCATGTTATCCCCAGTGGCCCGTATCCTATCTTCGGATTCTGATGACGAGGGGTATTAAACATCCTCAGGCCTTTAATTGGGACAGCGCTGTGATTCAGTAGGAAGTCAACATCAGATTTGTACAATACAAACGTGCAATACGTGTAATAATCCCTGATTGTGCAGTTCAAAAGTTTATACCCCCCTGGCTCTTATCTGTATCGTGTTGCCCTCAGCATCAGTGAATGTTTGCACCATTTGTCCCTCAGTTGTCCTCAGCGTGAAAAGATCGATCCCAAAATCATATATCCTCTGTTGGAAACGGGTCAAATATACCGAAGAGCAAAGAATGTGCAGTTTAAGTATCCCTAAAACATTAAGTCGCTGGTCATCCAAGTAACAACATGCATTGTTGAGGAAATGTAAAAGTTTAACTTTTTAATTTGTGTAAATTCTGTTATTTTGTCTTCCGGACTATATGTAAACATCTGTTATGTGAATTAGTGTATTCAAGGCAGAACTAATTTTTTGAATGATTAACATTTTGAAGTTTCAGCAACGGAGATGCAAACTCATGACTTCATAAGACTTTAAAATCTATAAACACGAGTTTCAAATAAAATGTATTGATTATTCGATTAGAAGACCTATTGAAAGGAATTCTCATCTGCCGCTTGGGCAGGATCACTAAATTCAGCCTCTCGACCTCTGCTCGATTTCTGTTCTTCTGGCGAGAACTCGGGGAAGTCTCAATGAAACACACTAGTCAAAGTTTTTCAAAGAGAAGTTCCGAAGTTTATTAAGTAAACCAGGAATATATAGGCGTACAAGAAGAAGGAAGGCGTAATGTGTGTGTGCAGAGCTTAATGCTAGTGTCCACAAAAGCAGCCTTGGCCGTTATCTGAAAGTAGGAACCCCCCGGTAAAAGTATCATGTTTCTTATAACTGCTTTCGGTGTTGCAAGTGCCATACATGCAAAGCAGGGGGTCCCGCTATGGTAGGGAGGGGGTTAAACTAAGGTCAAGGCATCTCTGTGAATGTGTAAGATAGAGAAGGAATGTGTGTGTGTGTGTGTGTGTGTGTGTGTGAGAGAGAGAGAGAGGGAGAGAGAAAGAACAATATGCGCTGTACAGAAAGTCTGCAACATTATCAGAAAAGATTGTTTTATACGATTATTCTCACATCTACGATACCTCGTAGCTGACCATTAGTGCTTTGTTTAAATATTCTTCCTGCTCAATGTAGCATTTTATTTCTTTTCCAGAACAAATGGATTTATGGCAATTAATACCTTTGACTAGAGTCCTGCAGTAATTCCAAATTAAAACTCAAATGTTTATGGATGACTATAGAGGATGCACGAAGGTGGGAATGTCTGCGATGTGGGTTCTGAGAGGCAGACTTTTGGTTTTTCCAAATAATAGCCTTATCAAATACACCATTTAATGATATACTGGCTGCCTGGCTTTATACTTCTGTCTTTATCCGATCTCGACATCAGACACGTTGGTACAAATTAATTACAAGCACATGGAAATTGCTTTTAAATTGAGTTTTTAGTCGCTTTCAGTATCAGCCCTTGCATTTCCATTCATTTGAACATTGCAGTGATGGAACACAAATGTTAAATTAAACAGAGTGATTGAACGTTGCTGAAATCCAAAGTATAAAGAAATATATATATATATATATATATATATATATATATATATATATATATATATATATATATATATACATATATGGGAAATTTATAAAAGAAAGATGGACACGTTATACATCATTAAACTGCAAACTGCATTAACATTGATACTTTGAAAAAGAAAAAAAAAAAAAAGTCAGCGATCATGATAACGGCAGGATGTGTCAAAATATCCGGTTTTTGTTTGTATGAAAGTAGAATAGTCTTAACATATAAAGGTTATTTTTTTTGGTCCTAGTTTTCAAGGAAGGCCAAATATAGATTTTTCTTCATCAGTAATCAGTACATCTCTAATGGCACCCAAGACTCATTTAAAAGTAAACTGATTGATTAAATTTGAGCTTGAACCCTTAAACAGGTCTGTGCTGTAGATTACTGTATGTTCGAAATCCTTCTGTCACACTGTCGTTACTGAGTATATACTGTGGAACCATGGCATACAATTTTATTTCATTTTGGAGGCAAGTTCTTTAGAAGAAATTTTGTATTACGAAATTAATTTTCCTATTTCCCAATCCCAAGGAAGTCGTGGCCTAATGGTAAGAGAGTCTGACTCCTAACCCTAAGGTTATGGGTTTGAGTCTCGGGCCGGCCACGACTGAGGTGCCTTGTGTGTGTGTGTGTGTTCACTGCTATGTGTGTGTGCACTTTGGATGGGTTAAACGCAGAGAACAAATTCTGAGTATGGGTCACCGTACTTAGCCGTATGTCGCGTCACTTTCACTATAGGAAACAATGTACATGCATATTATCTGTATTACCAATTTTAAACACTGTAATTTTTTTTTGCATATAAAAACAATAAATATTGTCCTTTTTCTTAAAGATTGTGCTTACGATGGATGCTAGCCGCCCGTATTCTCTAGCAAGATCGTCTGTTCTTGCACCGGCTCATGATTTCTTTCTTAATTTCGACTGAAAGTGGCTTTCTTTTCTTCATGCTACCGCCCTTGCTTTCTCTGGACCTATGGTGCCGTGTTTTCACTAAATTTTGCACAAAATGCAAAAAAAAAACCCCACAAAGTTATGCTTGGGCTAAAAATAGAACAGACCACCAACACCACCAATCTGTCAAAAAAAACGAGCAACTTAGCTGGCGATAGGTTCGTTCCTATGCCAAAAATGTTTTGTATGCTAATGCAAATTTTTTGCAAAATTTCAGTTCTTAAGGTGGAAATTTGTAACCGAGGGCGTCCGTATGCCGAGGTTCCACTGTATTGTGTTGTTCAGTAAATAGGCAACAAAACAATAAACAAACATGTTGGCAAACATAAGCCTTATTTGTGAACAGTCCAGAAATACACTACTTGTGTCTAAGTGCATAAAAAATGTGTGTCTAAGTGCATAAAAAAATGACACATCAATCTAAAACTACACTTTTAATCTTAAAATAAAAGAAAACTTTTTTCTGTAATTAGCAAGAAGCTGCCTTTATTGCTTGCTAATCATTTTTAATGAACATTTTATCTATAAAATTGGTTCCCGCATCCATCCTTACGTGTACGTTTCAAGCTTAAAGAATTTGTTAGACCGCTTGTAAATGCTGTGTATCGGTTGCAGACTGGATTTACAGCTCACTACGGGTAATATATTGAACTATTCAGGGAATATAACTTAATTAAGTCCATTAAGAATTCATATACGATGCATCACAAATAGTGCACTGTACAGTGAACAGGGGATGAATTCACATGACAGTTATAATGGATTTAATGGAGCTTCACTCTGCATAAAGAAGAAAAATCATCTAGCATATAACTTGTCTAATATTTCCTGTTATCATTTAATATTAAAAATTATCCTATATTAACTATTTCAAGACTATTGCAAATTTTAAGCTTTTAAACTTTTTTTAATTTATTGTATATTCTTATAATAGGAAATGTTGACTGTGTTCAAGATAATTTGCTTCATTATACCGCTTCATTATACAACGTGATTCACGACTGCCATTAAATTTGAATATTTTAAAGACGCAAATAACTTTTGCATAAATCGCCTTAAATAGCGGAGCTTCGTAAATGATGACAGTCGAAAGTATTCAGCTAAACTGCATATTAGCACATGGTCCAGCAATTCGATTTCAGTCTGTGTTTGATTATTTTTGATTACTGTGACTGTGTGTGGGGTTGATTTATTGGGATAATTTGATTGATGTTTGCCATATTCATTTCTTAATCTACGTTAGCAAGAAAATGTAGCTTATGCTATCAGGATAACATTGCTAACGTTATTATTTCAATTAATTCATGGTGGATCAGGACCAACGTGGAGCTCAACTGAATGGTGCCATCAGCTGTTTGTGTAAAAATTCACCACCACCACCATCCCCCCTTTATTTATTTATTTATTTACTTACTTACTTACTTACTTACTTACTTACTTACTTACTTATTTACTTATTTCCATATGTTATCATGATACAAGCTGGAACTGAAATGAAATGAATTGGGAATATGTCACAAGTCTAATTCTTTTGATTTGTACACAGTTCCAGGGTTCGTACGAGGTGCTTGAAGTTAGCATTTTCATGCTGGGAAAATAAAAACGTTGGTGAAGTTTTGAGATTATTTATTTATATATTTTCAACATTCTCCACACAAACTGCCGTAGTTGTGGCCGTCTGACCGATATGAAATGTCACCTCACTGTGACCTCCTAGTTTTAAGTGCAACGTGTTTACTCTTGATGCAAGTCTTGATGCACAGATTTGTCCATATCTGATTTTTTTGGCCCATCTGTTTACATTGATGTTTAGACGTGACTGGTATCTGATATCTGTGTTTACATTAATAACCGCCTAAAACTATGCACAGGGTAGACACTCTGGAGATCAGGGTCCAAGCCCCAGCACTGCTAAGCTACCTCTGTTGGGCCCTTAAGCAAGGCCCATAACCCTGTCTGCTACAGGGGCGCTGTATCATGTCTGACCCTGTCCTCTTAACCCTGACCTAAGTAAAACCCAATAAAAACTACTTATCATTTGATTATTGTACAAAGCACATGCTAAATACCACACGGTCTTCCACAGACAGCGCGAGTAAAGTTTTCACTTTATTTAACTGTTGATATTAAGCTAGTTTACAAGAGCTGGTTTGGAATTGGATTGCTTTTGGCAACAAAACGTGAGTACAGACGAGTCGAGATATGAAAATATTTTTCTCACAAGTCGAAACAGCCTTGTTTTTTTTGTTTTTTTTTTAAAGTTCTGTTCAAAGTGAATTATTTTTAAATATTTCTGTTTGTACTCAGAGCCGTGACCTGGCTGAGCTGAATCTGAGCAGAACTCTGAGTAGGTCTGAATTTAGCCTCGTAGAAATAGCTAACTTTTAATTTAAAGTCAGAGAAGTGATCAAATAGTGAGTATTGAACCTGCAATACTCTTACTGTATCTTCCTGCAAGAATCTTTTTTCAGATTTAATACATTTTAAAGTCTTCTTTAGCAATAGAAGTGTCAGGACACTGTTGATAACCTTACACAGAATTTAAGTGGTTGATGATAAACACTTTCGCATTTTAGATTATCGTGATCAAGCACTTTTGGGTGTCTCAGAATAGAAATGGGTTTGATATCAACATTAAAGGCAGGGTCTCCGATTTTTGAGAAATGCTTCAGAAAACTGAGTCGGGCCGAATAATAAACAAAAATGAACAACGTGTAGCCAATGAGCAGAAAGGGGCGTGTCTTGTCAATATGCGGCAGAATGTTCAGTGCGCATGTGTGACATTTAGCAGAAAGCGGTTTTAACATTGACATGGAGGATAAAAACAAAGAAAGAAAGAGAAGAAAGACTTACGATAAGGCAAGAAGTAGGACGTGTTAATATAGGATCAGCTTTCCAGCGCTGGAGAGAACTGAAGGAGCAGGAAGTTGGCCACATATTCACAGGTTGGAGTTTCCCGAGTCAATAACTCCTGAGCTAAACGCTGTTACTACACAAATAACACCTCTTTTCTATCGTAGTAATGTAGAGAGGCAGCTACAACCGCGTTTTGTGTAGTAACAGCGTTTAGCTCAGGAGTTATTGACTCGGGAAACTCTGACCTGTGAATATGTGGCCGACTTTACTTAAGACGCCGAGGCGCTTTTTTCCTTCTCGATAGGTGAGTAACGTTGGTTTTGCTTTGTTACACAGAACTAATATATGCCTTTGTCCTTTACATGATTATGCTTGTGTGTCATTTTTGCTTGTTTGTTTATCTACAATCGTATTGTTCTTCCCTTCAGCTATGATAAAGACACATTTCTTTCCATTAGTTGCCTGGGTTACGTATGTATGTGTGGGCGGAGCTATTAATACAGGAGTGGGACCCATTTCGGTTAGGGGTGTGTTTGTTTTGGTGATTTCAAATGTCAACATTGGCTTTCAAAAATCGGAGACCCCACCTTTAACTTTAAAGATACAAACATTTGTGTGAAGTGCACAATTCCACTCGACTATAAACTTATGTACTGTAGAAAGGACATTACATTTATATTATTTACTGTCCATTATAACCCAAATAAGGACTGGTTCCCTTTTGAGTTTGGTTCTCCTCAAGGTTTCTCAGGGAGTTTTTCCTTGCCAAATTTTCTATGAAATTATTATAAAAGGCTAGAAGAAAAAAGGAAAATACATATTTTTATACTAAAGCCCTGATTTTCTGCTTTCACATGAGCTTAACCACCACTGTGGGACATGAAAAAGACCTTCAATGTTCAACATGGACAGAACTCTATTATTTGGTCTCTGGTGGAAAGAGTTAATGATATTTCCAGTTAATGTTTTTTTTTTTT